>NC_059671.1:6969696-7272727 GCF_905147105.1 Pieris brassicae | reverse complement strand
GAAATCGAAACATTTTTTACTACAAGAATTGACTCACCCACGGTATAGCTTGCAAGTTGTAAGTATTTTACAAGTAAACATAGAGTCGACGCTGAGTATACAATGCTAAATTATGCGAAATCACGCGCCTTAAGATCCTATATTAGCAAGTATTACTAACAGTCGAGAATGTGGGCTAAAATATTCCAGTGAACTTGATATTGTTAATAGTATGAAACAATACATGGAACACCTTTTCACGAGTATGACGCATGCCTACATGTGGTGACTGGTCGGACTTGAATTCGTGTATGCAATTATTTGAATTGGATATTATTAAAATTTATACCTACCACCGACCTGCATCAGCGATGCTTTGGTCAAGGAGTCACAAAACTACATTTTTTTTGAAAAAGGAGTGAAAACTTCAGCCAAAGTGTATCATGATACAGTAGTAGATCATATTGTGAAACATCGCAGCAATACACCAATTTTAATATAAAATATACCGTGGACTTTCCAGCAGGATTGTGCACCAGGTCAGAAGGCATGAACTGGCACGCCTGGCTAGAAACCGACGTTCCGGACTTTATAAAAGCTGACTAGCCGTCATCTTGCCCAGACCTCAACCCTTTAGAATTCAAATTCAGATTTATAGGACATGGCCTGCTCTAACCGAAAAAAAACTTAAAAATCTTTGAAGCAAGCAGTGGTGAAATTTTCATTAGTAACAGTGATCATCCATAGATTCGTGGTCAAACAGATTAAATGCCTGTTTAAAAGCCAAAGGTGGCCATTTCGAATAGAATATTTTTGCTGAGGTATACATTTTAATAAAATCACATTACTCAATTTGTCAGTAGTGCGTAGAATCGATCGTTGAGTTCAGTCTGCAGTAGCTCTCTGATCAGCGCCTGCGCCAGACGTGTGCACTGACTGTATTTAAATATCAAGTTATAAGGTCGGACGACGGTAGTAACACCAATTTTGCAATTATTAATCGCGTTGAATCTGCGACATAGATATATTTTGTTATATATGTATATGACGCTATAATATGTAAACTGATATTATATTTAAACTAATGTTTTTAATGTGTTTAATTAATATTGTATTCTGGCAAATACATGGTTTATTATTAAATCAGTTTTAGAGATCGCTAATCTCTCTCCATGCTACCAGTATTTATGGCCAGACAAGATAGTTTCAGATTTTGGGTCGCAGATCCAGCCGAGTGAGTGAGTGTTAGAGATTTCCCATGATTTAACGTAAGCAGTCATAGCGGCGATACTTTAGTTAATTATCGTTATCCATTAAAGTAGATCCATTAAAACTAGGCATACACTAAATGCCTTACTCTCTGCTTTGTGCCTTGTATATATAAGTATGTCAAGTATACATAAAAAATCGAAAATCTAATTATAATAGTTGAAAGTATACATTTGTTTTGTATTCTTTATGAAGCCTTCCAGGGGTATCCTTAATCCATATCGCATTATAGGTACATTCATATAACTTCTGAATTTATAATTTTTAACAAAGGAGCTAAGATTTTTTACAATGTCCATCTCGAATAAATAACTCGCTTTGGTAAACAGTGCATGACTTCCCCCAAACAATAATTGCGATGTTATTCTCAAAATACCAAGAGTCAATAAAAAATAACTTTCAACATGATTCTCAACTACAAAAACATGACAAAAACAAAGAAAACAAATATATATGTAAATGGCTGTATGGTGTTTAAAAAAGAATCGTTTACACGATGCAATGGGCGTAAAAGATATTTCTGACTTCTAAATTTTAGGCTACAACAAAACTACGATATCGCGGAGAAATAAGTGTCAAACAAAATTAAAAATGGTTCAGACTAGGGATGAATAATGTATTTACATACTATATATACTACAAATGTTGCGACATTCGCTTCACAATCGATTTGTACAAATAATTAATCGTTTTATTCATTTATTGAACTAACATTTTTGAGAAACGATCCATTTTCCATCTACAAACATTAATAATAATTAATAATTACAATACATTACAAATATTTATAAGGTGAAGTTCATACTGGTTTAAAACACTGTTGTAAGGTGTAGGTTTTTAAGGAAGAAGAAGAAGATACAGATAATAGAGAGGAAACTAAGTCATAAATGTCTCCGTTAAAAAAAGAATTTAATAGCTTGCCACGGCAAAATATACTCTTGGAGTCGATAAGACAGATTTTTCGTATTCGGTAATTAAAATGAGTGTCAAGTAAGTAATAAATCTACTAACGAATTATTTCTGATAACGTACTCTATATGTTTTTAAAAATATGTACAGGCTGTACGATTCCTACCCTCGACTAAGACAGCTTGTTCTGCTATATACAAGCTGCCGCACAGTGAGATTAGTAGCACAACAGTAAACAAATCGTACGGCTATCTAATCGTAATCGTATAAACAATCTTTGTCGGGTTCCAGATACGTTCCAACGATTTCTTACAGTCGATAAAACATCGTCGAAGTTTAACTATTTCTCGCGTAGGAAGCCGCCGATGGGGTGATTTATATACAAACTTGCCTTGTTCCAACTTGGAATGCCCATTACCTCTCGTGGTTTTGCTTAGATCACTACAGTTTATATTTTTGTATGACGGAGCGGATATATTAGATAAGTTCCATTTTTTTTTTTAATTTTATTAAAAGAACGGAATCTAATAAATCTGTTATAAAACAATTTTGCCTGACTTTTTAAAAGCGCTCGGTTGTCAATACGGCGACATGATAGTTTAAATGGCCTTAAAAAATATTGAGTTTCAAAACCACGCTTTGTATCGAGTTTGTGTTGCTCTGTTCCTCCGAAACATTCGTACAAGGAAGCTTGGAATATCATCCCCGAATAGGGTTGCCAATATTCCTCGCTACAATGATAATCTTAATGTTCTTCTTATTTCTTTTCGTTTCTTAATCATTATTTTAATAATGTACCGATTCCATATTTTTTTTATTGAACTGGGGGCAAACGTGCAGGAGGCTTACTTGATGTTAAGTGATGGACGTGGATGGAGTGACCCATGGACAATGGGTGGCGGTATCACTGCCAGAGGGCGAGTGTGTTGCCAACCTTTTAAGAATTGGTATGCTCTTTTCTTGAAGGATCCTAAGTCGAATTGTTTCGGAAATATGTATTTGTTTAGCTGCTGTTAAAGATATCGAAGGGGTCATTCAAATATAACCGAGGTTAGTGTGTAATACAACATTCTTGTATCCGGTAATGTGTCACTAAGATTTTTGAACCCTTAGTTATATAAGGCTTGTGCCAAGTTAGTTTTTGTTAGCGTCCAAACACGCTTAATCTTATGTTAGTTATAACGTCATATTTTAAACGATTAACAGTTGTTACACAGCTTCAAACAAAGTGATTCATTTAACATATATCTGAACATATCGAACCGCCACCGAACTTAACTTTATTTGTAAGCGATCGACGTTCCGGATGTAGCCACTACAACAACACTATTTTCTAGTCATCAGGAATGTAACTACAACTGTTAATCAGTGTTAAAAATGTATATTTATCGTTAAATAAATAATACCATTATAATATTTAATACTGACAACCCTGGTCTCAGAGAAAGTAAGTATTCGATGAATTTTGATGAATTGTACAAATTCCGGTGGTTTCCAATCGAAGTTCGCTCATTTTCGTCAAAGAAAACATAACTTTTCCACTCAAATCATAAAATTTGTTGGCAGCTAACAAATTTTCTTAAACCCTTGTTTTAGAATTCAACTTAGGTTAAGTTTTAATTAGTGACAACAATGTGTTGTCTATTTAGATTTTGAGCGAATGTAAATTAAAAATATTTTGTATTAAAAGGTATTCCTTTGTTTGTTGTACCAGCCACCAGTCAGGTTTAAATTAAATAAGTCTCTACGGGTAAGATTAAATGTCGAAACGCAATGCTAATATGACTATGTTTTGTAAAAAACTAATTCAATTTTGAAATACGGGAATTGTCTCTGGTATTGCAGTGTTTTTGCGCCGCAAACGACATTTAAAATTAATATAAATTAAAATGAATAGCAAAATGTTGCTAAGCGCTAAACTTAGAGATAACTTGAAAATTAACAATACGAATGCTTTTTTTTATACATTCCTTGAATTGTGAGGAAAGTTTTTATGGACAGAAAAATTGGAATAGTTAATAAAAGTAATTAGGGTTTTATTCTGGAAAAGCGTAAAACACGAAAACAGAACGTAGTTGCAATATAGTTACTAAAAAGGTAGGTTAGAAAAACATATTAAGGCGAAACGAAGCTAGGCAGGTAGTTTAAAATGACTTGATTATGCACGTACTCCACTGTGACCTTTACACCGAATTGGGCCACTCAGAAGTTGGGCTCGCACAGCAGACGCTCATGACGGAGACAAGGATTAAGGGAAACTGTTACCGTGCCTCCCGTCCATAGCGGACAGGTAGGTGTCCATTGCAGCATACGGGCTGAACCCCATACTCCCCGCGTCACTTTTAAATCGTAGCCCCAGCTCTGGGGTCAGTAATTTGATTTCCCAACTATAAAAAGGTAGTTTAAAATAAAGATATTTGTTTTGAAATATAAAATGTGTTACGTGGAAATATTAGGTGATACCATTTCAATAAAACAGTTACTCGGGTTCCATTGGTTTCAATACCCATATGTTAGCAGTATGGTTTTCAGCATGCCTTAGACCCAAAAGGTCGACAGTGTGTCAGGCCTAAAATGACCCAGTGGTATTATTACTATGGTTTACAAATAAAATAAATGTTTTTGTGACTAACAAAAATACTAGTAAATGTTTGGGAATATAAAACTTTGAAAAAAATATATGGATTGATTTTATCGGTAAAATATAACAAACAACAAAAACTGATCCACTTGCAAAAACTAGAAAAACTTTCATCCAATGACTCCGAGAGGAAACAACTTTGGTTTCTTGTTGAGTTTCCGGTTTGTAACTCTAGTAAATTTTTTCTTCTTACTTCCGGTGAAACTTGGACAAAGGGTACTTACTTCTTATACAGGATTAAATTAACTTATAGTAGGGTAGATAATTTTTCATAGTAAAAATTTAGATTGTTTGTAATTACTTTTTAACGAAGTTTTGATCAAAAGTCCTCGGAACATTCAAGTCTTAGTGAAATATTCTTTCTTACATCGTAGTTACTTTATAAACATAAATAAAATTCGTATTTCTCGCGACTTGTAAATCTGATATAGGTATATAGAGCTGGAACAGTGTTGGCCTAGTGGCTTCAGCGTACTATTCTTATCCCTGAGGTCGTAGGTTCAATACCCGGCTGTCTGACACCAATGGGCTGTCTTTCTATGTGCTGTCTGTTAATCGAACGATGAAGAAAAGCATCGTGAGGAAATCGGTTTACCTTAGACCCGACGGCATGTCAGGCACAGGAGGCTGATCACCCACTTGCCTATTAGATTAACTAATGATCATGAAACAGACACAGAAATCTGAGGTCCGGACCTGAAAAGGTTCTATCGCTACTGGTTTTTTGAATATATAGAGCCTCGGGTTTTGTCTTGTGTTCGACTCCTGTTACACTGTTTGTTTCGTAAATGTAAACTCTATGTTTTATGCCAAGGCCAGTGAGCCTATTGTTTCGTTCGCTAGTTTCTACAATTCTGTGGAGCCCGCCGCCATTTCTAATTCGATAATTTCACAGAATTTCATTTTGTATTGTAGTCATTCATGCTTATACTAACTATATAAAATTGTTAATAATTGTATCGCTATCTCTAATATAAGATATAACGATAGATACGCTATTCGAGATAGCTTTTATTAAAAACTTCAGAAATTTTTCAACTTGCATCGTTCAGTACTGCCTCTTTTCATGACAGTGTCAACCAAATTGGATAAACAGAGACAGAAGATTACGTTAGGTAAAAATGTGCTGATAGACATTGCAGACTTTGTTCATGAGACAAGCTGTTTAGTTTAAGAATAAGGTTTGAAAAGGCCATGATGACAATGAGAATAAACACGGAAAAAACTGATTTATTATTTATATACGGCAAATATGTTTTGTGAGTAAGGTTGCTGTCACTTTTATTAATGAGAAAGGCGTAAATCTATAAATGTAGCTAACTTTATTAGGTACGGTCGTTCAATGTATGAGAGCGATAGCGGCTATCCGTACACGTAGTCGAAACATCAATCTATGTAGTTATTAATCACGTGCATACATTTTGTATTTGCTATAGAATGTTTAAATTCGTGGGTCTTAAGCGAATTCAAACCTATTATTTTGCTTAAAAATATTAAAATAGTATTTACACGATTAGGCAATATCCAATTATAATTTACCGTATTTATACTATGCACATACGTAGTTACGTGCCTACTGTGTGCAGTCTCTAGTAGGTACGTGTTTGCTTACAAAGCACTGCATATCGGGGAATGCAACAAGCGATTCTAATCCTTTCCATCAAAATCAATTGTAATATCTATCTCAACTAAATCATAAAGATCACAGCCAATTTCCACATTTAATAATGTATCGTTCTCACAAAATATTCGATCTATTATTACTACTATTATATTTTAAGACTAACACAACTTTTGGTAAAAAGTAAAACATAGACAATAGACGTAATACCAAAACTTGACGTGTCACGGACACACGTCCATATATACACTACATAAGAAAAATCATCATTAAAATACATACAGAAATGGGGCTTTCTGATGTTAACACTGCTAACTATCAATGGGCACGCATTAACCTGGCCGAGCTTCCACTCGTCAGCGAGCTCCCCGCGTTAATTATGTTATTCATTCATATCTTATATGTATTTATATCTTCTCATACATATCTTTAATGACCGATTGAATATTATTTTCCTGAAACGTAAAAACTAGATTACTGACCTTTGAAAAAATTCCCGATGTTTGGTGACATAGACAATTGGGACTTTGTTACTTAAAAATTTTAAACATATTGAAGGTGAATTTACGTATTTGCAATTATGCACATTGTTAATTTGAAAATCGAACACCATTAATTCACGGTCATTCTTATAAAATTAATATGCATTTTAGCAGATGCTTTAAAGCAGACAGCTAAAACATGTATAGGAATTGATATGATTGGAACTAAATAATATTTCGGAGTCGATTTCTAATTCAATGGCCCCAATAAGATACACGGTTCATGGACATCGTTTCTTACTGCACTGAATAGTAAAGTATGTTTGAACTATCGTCAGATATTTGTGAATTGCTTTACTATAAATGTAATATGTTATATTAAGACGTATTCTTTATTTACACGTTTATGCGCAGGAATTAAATAATCATATAAACAATAGTTATCGCCACTAAGAAATCTATTCCAGGAAATATTAAAATAAATAGGAACAAAATAATTGTGATGGACTATGCTGAACTTCGAAGGGCGCAACGAAATTAAATAATACAAACAAGTTTATGAAATCTGTTAATAATACAACTAATAAACTAACCAAACCAGAGAGTGAAAAAACGTAAAGATAAATCACTAATATTAAAAATTACGACACTCATTACTACTTTAGTGATATATGCATATTATGTAAATTTATGGCCCTGTCTGTGTCTTTGTATTTATTTGTAGGACACAATACCTAAATCGTAGGATGGCAAACAGTTCCCTTAACCTAAAAAGGCGGATATCCACTGATTGGCCGGCCCGAAAACCCCAGTGGCCATTTTTTTAAATAGAATCTCGCTGTTGGCGTTAAGGGCCTTTACAGCTCAGCTCGAGCTGTTTTGGCGAGCCTAGCTCCACCAGAATGGCGTTTTATCCCGCGGCTAGCGCAAGAGAGTCTCCTGTGAGACTCGAACCTCGGCTTGGGCCGTCGCGGGGTGGTCAATCGCCTGAAGGGCAGGACGGAAGCTCACCGGAGTGAGCGTAGTGCGAAGTAAAGGTCCTCGCCTTCCCCGATGAAGGCGGTTTTTTACCCTAATCTGTGATTGGCTATTTTTATTATTATTACCCGCGCGGGCGGCTTTTAATTTATCGTTTGCTACAGTAATTGGATCGTCCGGATCCGTTAGTGTGTGTCGAGGCCTCCTACGAGCCTTTTTTGTCGGGAAGGGGTAGTAGTTGATGCTTATACGCACCAGCGGATTGGGATGGTGTTAAGCCTTGTCAAAGTGGCGTGTTGACGCCAACTTCATCCATTGGGCTATGGTAGGTAGTCTCAGTGGCCAAAGTTGTATACAACTTTGTAGGTGTCGCTACAGTACTCCTCCCGAAGATCGGAGGTCTCTTCTTCGGAGGTTTCTTTGAAACAGCTGTGTCGAAGATATTACTTGCTAAGCCAGGGTGCCTAAGATTCCATTGAGATGGAACCGGATGTCGCTTTGCGATGAGCAGAACATAGTTGAAGCTGCTGGCTGTTGATGTTGCTTGATGCTGGTTACACATATTAAAATTATAAAACGTTAATAGGGCTGGAGTTAACCTTTCAAAATATATTAAGGTGCTCTAATTAAATTTTATAAGAAAGTACAAATAAGATTAGCCTTTGAAGATTATTTACTCAGTTTCTTTATTACAAGGAATGGAACCTCGAAACCTCTATGGTATAGCAATAGGGATGTGTCCGTGTAAAAATTACTTTTTGGAAGCTCTAAATGAGAAATGACTAAACAATATAGTTGCGTAAAAATAAATGAGTTCGACTTTCCTCGAATAACTTTTTGTGTGAGTCCATCGGAAGATCTTTAGAACGCGTTTCTGTACCGTGAGCAAAAGTGATTAATAATAACGGCTATGATTTTGTACAATGAAAATACAGCTGCCGTATGGTCATTCCATATTTTCATCAAAGAAATGTAACAGAGGGATTGTTTTATCGTATACGACAAAGAAAATATTTCAAAGTCAATTAAGTTTTATGATAATGTTCAATTTTACAATTAACGTAAATATTTGTAGATTTGAACACATCTAAGATAGGCTACATACAACTATTATAAACTTTAATTTAAAAGTAATGTTGTGTAAGTAATATTTATTTGTTGGCATAATTATTTTTTAAGTAAGTCAACTATAAGAACTGTATATGGTACCTACAACATCAAGTTAAACAACATGATGTGTATAATGTATTTGTATAACATATTTTATTATATGTATTTCTTCTCGTTGAAGATTTCATCTAAATAACTTCCAAGTACTGATAATCGTGATATAGATTATCTATTGTTTATTCAACTGGACCAGACTTGATCGTCGAAGAAAGTAAAGTGAAAAGCATATCATTTTCGTATATCTAAGAGATGTTTGAGATGCAAAATAAATGTTTTGCGGACGGTCCACCTTCCGGCACGGAGCAGAGTGTTTCTGCAGAAAGTGGTGGCTGATATCCGGGCGCCGCACCGACGCCGCTCTCTTCATAACTTTTACTGTCAACTCGATTACGCCCCGACGCCTTGACGTGTCTACGCCATAGTATAAGGGCTCTAATCATTTTGAATTATAATTCATCTTAACGGCTCGAATTAGACTTCTTTTAAAATTTTATTGATTTAATTCAACGAACATGAATGCTGACTGAAATCTGATCTTAATGAGAAAAGAGTTAATTCTTAAAAGGTCGGCAACGCACTCGCGATACCTCTAGCATTGAGTGTGTCCATGTGCGGCAGTATCACTTAATATCGGCCGAGCCTCTTGCCCGATTGCCTCCTGTTCTATAAAAAAGTAATTAAAAAGGTTCTAACATGTCTTTAGTAAAAACTTCACTTTCCGATGTTTATAAAATATTCGAGCACTCATGTTTCAAAGTAACCTTGTACTACATTATACTTGCTTTAGTGTTGATAAAGCCTAGTCCTCTTCAGTCTTTGTGTGTCGCCATTACTTCGGCATATTTTAAACTTTTTAAGGCAATGTTTAGTTCATATTAATAAGAATGAATAGCCGAAATCTTTGTACGATCTTAGCTAGATTCAAAATACTATATAGTCGATAAGGTAATCACAATTCACATTAAAATGATAAGGCACAAGAGCTCAACGACCTTAAGCGATTTTCAAAATTTGAATTAAATCTGTTAAGTGGTTTGGTTACAATAATGTTGTTTTTACAAAAAACAACAAATTGTATGAAGTAAAAATACAATGGATAGTTCCTATTGACAATTTTTACAAGAAACGTTGCTGTTTTCTGTTGCGCTATTGTGCGAAAAGTAAGGAAATATCTATCTATCCCCTTCCCTGCCCTATTTACCTTTTAGTCGATTTGTCCTGTGACCGAAATTGGATATGTAATTTGTATGCGCGCAGGTGCCTATCACTTATGCGCGCGTTGTAATCTTAAGTTGTAGGAATAAAGTTCTGATTTGTAAAAACCCAATATGAATTAATAAGTGATGTGATAAATGATAATAGTAGTATTAGCTTAGGAGAGGGTAGATACACAAATTAACTATAGGTACAAATAAATGTAAATTATATATAACAAATAGAATTTTCTAAACAAAACTCGAAACGAATTTAAAAAAAACGATTCTAGTGTACCCAAAGCGTTCCTAATAACCACAGCGATTAAATAAGATGGAGAGAGACATTCCATAAAATGTGAGCGAGACAGATAGTGACGCTTATGACATACGGACGCAAATAAGTAAAATAGACAGTTTCTTTTTTATGATTAGATTTATTACTTTTTTTATAAAAGATGTTCAAATTGCCGTCCTTCAGCTGCAATACAGGCTCGACATCTCCTTAAAAAAGATCGTGAAATGAAGCGGGCAAATCGTCCATTATGCACTAATATATATATATATATATAGTTATAATACTACATGAATAAGTGAATATATACAGGGTCTATTACTCTAAACTGAAGAGCCTTAGTCTCGATACTTTGTATATGTTGACTAAATTTATTTTTAGAAGAACAGAAATGTGTGTGTAATATTTGTTGCGTATTACAAAGCTTTTAGTCTTGTTTATTTTAAACATTCGCCGTCCATAACCCCTTTTATTTTCATATTAGCAGACGCGATATTGTATCGCTGATAAGAAATTTAGTTATGCACTTAGAGATAAGGCCCTCAATGTTTTGTAACATTGTAAAAAAAGAAAAATAATTTCCACCCGCGATCTAATAAAAGAAGTTATTGTAATATGAATATGCATAGTCGGAAAATGCTTGCAATGATCATAACATTCTAGGCTACATTTTATTCTGATTCTACACCAATTTAACAAAGTATTTCCTATTTTAGAAGTCAAACGATGAACGATACTTAGTTTTTGTGTTATGACGTCGTTAAAATTGAGTTTATGTAATCATTATTCACCGGGATTCTGAACGTCAATCAAATTTGAATGAAGTTATTTGCTGACAAACCATTCAAGTAGATTAATATAATTTAAGAAATTTTAATTTCTATAAATAGCGTCCAAGAGGACTTTTGTCTACCTACGGCTTTTAATACGGATGGAGGAAACACTTTCCTAATAAAGTTAATGCAAATACAATTAAACACGAATAAAACGAAAATGATTGAAATTTCAACTTGGATGAATTCACTTTAATACACACATTAGGAGTGTATAAAATATGTATTGTGTGATTTAATTACAACGAAATGAGACATAATAAAAATAATATGTAAATTGAATTAAAACAAAGGCTTCATGATAGAAAACAATTACCGTGCGATGTTAGCTTTGTATCTGTGAGTGCGATCCATAAATACTACTCGGACGCACGGCGATGTTGTCCGGTTCGCTAACTGCCCGTTTAGCGGTCACGTCTAAATGCTATACCTAGATGTAGAGATACTATAAAAGCCTCTAAATATAAAGGGGTTAGTTATCCTATAATAAAATAACATACTAAAAATAACCCTTTCAGGTCTGGGCCTCAGATTTCTGTGCCTGTTTCTTGATCATGTGGCAATTTAATAGGCAAGTAGGTGATTTTCCTTCTGTGTCACATGCAGTCGACTTTTTGGGTCTAAAGCATGCCGGTTTCCTCACGATGTTTTCCTTCACCGTTCGAGCGAATGTTCAATGCGCACATAGAAAGTTCATTGGTGAACAGCCGAGGATTGGATCTACGGCCTCAACGATGAGAGTCACATGCTGAAGCCACTAGGCCAGCACTGCTAATAGCGATATACGATTAGAGTCCTATATAAAATGCCATAATAATTTATTAAAATTAAAATAACTCTTCTTCCATTAGTCTGTCTTGGCCTCCGAGCCTCAGATGCTTACTAATTTACCAGTAGCAGGGCAAGATCGCGATAATAAAAGCCCTGGTTTATTGTACTGGGATCGGCTTGGTTTCTGAATAGTCTGTAAATCTAGGCTCGGAGTTACATTATAGCAATATATTCTTCTCAGATAAAATGTATGTGAACACTCTTTTACATTTACCACTTGTTTTATAACGCATTTTATAATTCTGTTTGTAGGAAACACTGTTGCAGTTTTTTATAAAGATCTCTAAAGCGTTGTTTGTGTTTTAACACAATTGTGTTTAACCGTGACTCATTCAGTCCTAAAGTGTCTCCTATGATCCTTGTCGTACTGAGTAGGATTTTATATAAATGCTAGTCAGGCAGTGCACATCGTATAGCTAATCTAGTTTCTATATATCACTGCGAATGCCTGCTTTTGGACCGTCACCAAAGCAATTAAAACGTTACAGTGTCCCGCTGTAACATGCTACGAACACTCCCCGCACTGTTTGATGCTTTTAAACGTCTATTTTTTTGTTTCGATTTTAAAATCTCTAACGATTATTTCCCGCAATACTTAAATATCTTGTTACTGGTAGAAGTAACGAATATTTATACGTGTGTGTAGGTACTTGCAAAGATCAATTGGTGTTGAGAAGATAATATGAAAGCAGCTTGTCTTTGGCTAATAACAGCGAGTTTATTGCCAGTTCTTCTCTTCCGATCTACGCCCTTGATTTGAGAACTGGCAGTAAATATAAAATTAGAAGTATGAATAAATTATTTTGAATTTTCGAAACAAAAAACTGAAACCGTCTTTCCGTTTGACTAATAATAGATGTTACCAGACTTTGTTATTGGAGTATATAAACTATAATAAAAAATCATTATCTGTACACATTAAATATTACTATCCTTACATACTAAGCCAATACGACTCGAAACTACAATTAAAATTCATAAGAAATAAATATATATTATAGCGGCAAAAATAAAACAGTCCATTCTCAACCAACTAAAAGTCACCACAATCCTGTCAACTATCATTTACAAACGCGTACTTTGCCAGGAGAGAATCGAGTAGTCTCGAATGTTGGTATTGGTAGGGAGGAGACACAACAGAAGTCTGATCAAATAAAGACAATTATGGGTCTTAAAATTCCTAATGCAATGAGACAAGCTGTGGATAGAGTGTTCTGGAGGCAGCAAGTCGACGTATCGGTTAGGGCTTTTCAAGACAGACCTTTACTAATGAAGACTACGAATACGATGAAGAATGTAGATACTGTAAACTCGCTCCCAGAATAATATGATGACGTTGAGTCACAGACAACATTTATAAGGCGTTAATACAAAATAAATAAATTTTGCTAATGTCTTTAAAAAATGCAAAATCTTATGACATATGTATAACCTGGTATAATTTAACACGAAAACACATTTCATTATATGTTGCACTTAACAGGTATAATATATTCTTTGTAAGTTTAAATGCATTTTCATAAATCTTTACTGCGCTGCGGTTAGAATTTAATAAAGTACAACGTTGAAAAGAATAATGGTCTACGTGATAACGTTTCATTGTATTTATGCAGAAAAATATATTTTAATAGTTTTTTTTGCAATCGGTTTTAAAGCACCTGCTTCTTGGTATTCCAAGCGTAGAAATGTCGGTCATGGTTTTTCTTACCAATGTATAATTTTTATTTAGAAAACAAATTCATGTGTTGGTAGAAGAAAAATTCTTTAGATTTTTTTGTTCACCATAGCCTTTACTCTTGCTCACCGGCTTGCCTTAGACCCAAAAAGTCGACAGCATGCGTCAGGCACAGAAGGCTTATCACCTACTTAGCTAATAGGTTAACAAATGATCATGGAACAGATACAGAAATGGAGAGGCCCAGATCTAAAGAGGTTGTAGCGCCATTGATTTATTTCTATTATAGCCTTTACTCATATTACAATAAAATTGTGGAGGAAGGATGGAAAACAGTTACTTGAACCAATAGAGTACACGTTCGACTAGTCTCTCCTTGTGAGAAGTTGTATATATTATTAGCCGGAATAACTTTGCTAGCGCGTTTCAGGATCATGACGTCTTAGCAGTGATTTCAACTGTAGAATGTATGTAATATAGTAATGTCGCTACAATATTGTACTTTATTATTAATGTCTTTATTTTACAGAATAATATAATAAAATCATGATATGTTAAATTACAAAACCGTTGTGGTGTGTAACCATAGCAGAAACATTGCCATAAACGTCATTTGAAGCCACAAATCCGACATATCACTGCATGTTTCATTCATAATTTTTGGAGGTAAGTTCCTTCTAATATTGAAACAAATATTAGTTTATAAGAATAGAGCCATGTGTATTATAAAGTATAAATGACACAACGTATACGCCGAGCGTAGGTTGTTAAATAAACTACGTACTTTTAATTTTATTCCATGTTATAAGAGGCAAATCGGCAGGAGGCTTACCTGATGTTCAGTGATGCCGCCGCCCGTCGACACTCACATTGCCAGAAGGCTCGCAAGTGCGTTGCCACCCTTTAATGAATTGTTACGCTTTTTTCTTGAAAGACCCTAAGTCGAATTGTCGAAGTTCGGAAATACTTCCACATAGTGGTGGTGGGCGGCAAAAACTGCCTTAAGAAACTTTCAGTTGTTGAACAACGGACGAGGTGATACGGATGGTATTTTGTATTCTGCTTGATGGCCGATGATGAAACTCAGCTGCAGTTCTATTATACTATTATATATTACATGTATGAATTATCTTAGCTCCAATGGCCTACATCATTTTATGGATATAGAGGACAAATCATCTAAGCGAGTAGAAGATCAGCTTTCTGTGCTAATGACGTCCTTTTGCTTCCTTTACCATAACCGTATGAGTAAATATTATGAATTATAATTAGTGCTATGGCTGTGAACGCGCGAGTATTAACGATACGATACGATATTTAAAAGGAATTTATAGAATTACACAGCTTTATAATATTAAGTATCGAAATTTCTAATTTTTGTATTGCCAGATTTTTATTGAATTAATCTAAGGCATAAAGGGAAATCGAAGGCTTTGCAATCGAACGTCAAAGACATCAGGCAAATCACGCGGAAATTGCTTCATGTCGTATGTAACTTCAGCACCATTCGCGGCAAAGAAATGGTCACGATCGATATCGTGGAGATTATAAGGAGTTCCGTACTGTTAATAAATTTCAGACTTTATTTATAGTGCGGGGTCACTCGGTGCAGCTGTCAAAGGAAAATACCAACTAAAACCTAACTCCTTCCCGATTGACCCGAGCGGTCCGTCTAGCTTCAATCAGCAGCCCAGTGATGGTCACAAGTATGTTGCATACAAGGTGTATAAACCTAATAATAGTATATAGGATAGTCACCGCAATGCCTGGCGTACATCGTATATTTTTGGATCTACGTCACTCCCGTTTCTTTAGTGTAGAGTTAGCAAGCACGACTTGAAATAAGAACGGTATGTGTTAACTAAGACTGCTCAACCAAGGTTATAGGACTATATATGAGGAACCCAGAATCTGAGTCTGAATAACGTCTTTTGGGGGCGTTTAAAAAGCAATAACATTACGTCACAAGGCGCTTCCCGACAACAGGAAAAGTGAATTTGTCCTCGACAGCCTGTTGTGAACTTTAATATAGATTTACGAAGCTCCGATTTATTTTCTTCCATTGAAGTTGAAGAGTCGACTCGCTTTAAGAGGCATATTATTTACTAGCTATTATATTATCTTCAGCAATTCTAGACTTCAAATTTTCTTTATTCAGTCAGATTTTTGTGTGAAAATAGAGAAATATATGTCTGTGTGACACATGGTCTATAACTCAAAACCTGGGATCATTTCTTTTAGGTTAGGAATAATCACTTACTTGATATACAAAATATAAATAAAACAGCATTCTGGAGAAATATAAAATTATGAGTTGATATTTTTGATGACCCATGAAATGTATTCGTAGATAGTAAGAAAAATTATATGAAAATAATTAATTTATTTAAGTGTCTATCACTTGAACATTAAAATAATTTGACGAAATTTCCAACATTGTAAATTGTAACCCTCGCAAAGTCGAAAATACTTCAGAAATTCTGATATTAAAGCACTTAAATAAAATATCATACAATTTTGTTGAGTAGTCTTCAACAATAGTTTGCAGCACAAAAGCGCTGAAGAAGCGCTTTTAAGCGGTTTAAAGTATTTTCTATTATTGTTAAATGAGGTCTTCAAGCCCTATATTACTAGTACTTACTGACATAGAACTGTCATTTCAAAGAAATTCTATCTTTAAAGCTAAAGATATAGGCCAAAACGTTATTCATTTATAATTACTTTCAGTTTACTAATAAAAATATCACTATATGCTACTATATATATATATTATAACAAGGTAGTTCCAGTGAATAGAGCTTGTACACTTGTACAGGACATAAACACCTCTTTAACCAATAATCGATGTGTATGTGTCGAATAACTAAACAACCCTTATTTTTTGTTACCCTGGCAACCCGTCGTGTTTGTTTGATTGATTTGTGTTTTCGAAACCTAAAATTATTAAATGAGTATATGACTTTTTTGCGCTAACTATAAAATAGATGTGGAAGTGGCAGTTTATTGTTCCTAACTATAAAATAGATAGGAACAATATACTGCCACATTCCAAATCTATTTGACAGAACAAAGTCTGTTGGGTCAGCTAGTTTTAGATAAAAGTATATAACAAATACAAATACCATAGATTTTGTACTATAGTATGATGTGGTAATCTTCAATAAATACATAATCTTATTTTTTATAAATATGCTACATATAATAACAGTAACAATACATTATAGAGTATATTGAAATTAAGCTATTTTATTGGAATAAATGAGCTAAACTTCACTGGATGATAGGAGACACTTGATTACTTTCGTTAACCTTTGTATACTTACCGTATTATACAGTTACATTCACGTTAAGCAAGTATGGGAAGATGGTCTGCCAAAGAGATGAATCTCGCTAGACCTGGACAGAGCAGAATGAGCTAATATTGCCTGTCATAAAACTGATTGGTAAAAATAGTTATCAATTATTTTTTCTTATTCAATTTGTTCTCTGTAGCCAACGGTCAGAGACTAAAGATATTATACATACACATTTATTAACAAAATTTATTACAGATATTTACTTTTCAATCATGTTCAATCCGTGTTATGTTGCGTTTAGTTCGAGTCAAACCTGTGTGGTGTTATCAGCTCACGGCAGAGCAATCGATGCCTTAGGGCAACCTTCCAATGAAGGTAAATAGAATCAGTTCAAAACAAGAAAATAACAAACGTAAAGTAACGAAAGCGACAACAGATTGTTATAGGAAAAATTCAGACTTAGGTTACTGTTAGTACTGATCTACGTCTTAGTTGTATTAAAATATAAATGTATTGTTACAAACGATGCGTACGATTCAAGATATATATTAAATTTTTATAAAATTAACTTTTGAAAAAGCAACATATTGTTTTCACTTTCATTTCATTCACATGATTTGACTAATATAACGTTTAACCTTAGCAAACCTTAGCTACTTAGACGTAGATGTTAAACAAACTTTTCGCCGACATTAATGTTTTTCATAGTGTTTGATAAAACCTGTTATTTTCCCAGTGAGAGCGTCTCCTTTTAATTGTAGTCAGTCGGGTAAGAAGCTTACAGACTCCAGTGAGTTATTGTATTACTCTCGACACTGACGTTCATGCTATCCATTGTTGACAAATCTTTATCATATTATCCATAAAATAATTAAGTAAAAGCTTTTGAATCTTATTTCATGTCGATACAGCTTACCGTGTCCTATTAAGCTTTGGACGCTGCTGTATTATGTAGTACCTAGTAGCGTGCTATATTTTTTTATAAAGACTAGTTATAAAGTTGGACTTGTCAATATTTTCATTTAAAAATTATACATGAATTTTTATATAGCTATTTAGATACGCTACTGTGATAAGTATAAGACTTACTTTAACTAAGCTGAATAAAATTGTATAATTTTAAACATCTAACTCTAAATAATCGTTTAAAAAAAACAAAGCATCCACTTAAGTGCAACGATATATTTTCTCATAAAATATTAAGGTAGAAACTACTGAAAAATTATTATATTATTAATATTTGTTAAATACAAATGGAATAATTCAGGAGTTACACGAAGCTCCTAAAAGTTTCATTCTCTATCCACGTCAGGGGGAAAATTGATATACGCTAAAATAAAACACAGGATTTAAATGTATATAAATACATTTAATTGTACCACCTCCTTGCCTTAATAACACAGGGATTGTAATACTGAGGTCCTTTTCTTGTTTTCCTGGTGCAATAATTATTCTCGATCAATTCGCTCAAGGGGTAGAGAGATCGCTTAGTAATCTTAAAATACAAACAAATAGATTTTAAACTGTATGCCAAAACCATACAAACAGTTAATATTAAGAATCTTACAATAAAATATGACCAATATTGGTCACCGATGTCACACCACCGATATAATATTTATTTATTTTAGCAATACCAGTACATATATACACCTTTTTTGTGTTTAGTAAGGATACCTCAGCAGCTAAGTTTTATCATCGGATGTCGAGGTCGAATACGAAACTCCATCCCACCACTATGTGAACCAGGTGCCTAAAATATTTCCGAACCAATTCGACTTGTCCGTCAAGAAAAGAGCGTTCATAAAGGGCCGGCAACGCGCTGCGAGCCCTCTGGCATTGATAGTGTTCATTAGCGGCGGTATCTCTTAACATCAGGTGAGCCTCTGTGAGAATTTTGATTGTAGTCTTATTAAAAAAATGTTTTAATAAGACTACAATCAAAATTTATTTCTTTAATTCCAGTAAATTTATCTACACGATCATAATAAGATTTGTTTGCAATATTGTTTTATCAACAAGACATTTACGATTACAGAAAGTCAGTATAAATAATTAATTAGAAGATCGACATCCATTAGGGCCTTAAATACGCTTACGTCAATGAATTTGCAGAAATTCAATGATAAAAATGCCGAATCGAAATTCATTAGCAGATTCATTAACAGAGGAGATGAATTAATAACGTAGTAATATTTAACTAGAGCCCCTTTGTATGAATTTATTTATTCATTTACAGCATATATGGCAAACAAAAATTATAATACATAAACTATTTTACTTTAAACTACGAATATATTCTATTTCTATGCACTGAGACCATTGAGTATATATGCATAGCAACGTACAGAGGAATATATAGATAAAGTACATATGTAGAAGAATTACATTTTTATAGTCATTACGTTCGTGCCTAACGATCTAAAATATATGTTTTGGTTTATAAGCCTCGGAAGATAATAGATATTCTTGTGGGTCTGAACTCAAAGTAATAAAAACTTGACTTCTCTGTAGTGAAACGTGGATTGTAAAAATAAGATTGAAGCTACGACGGACTGTCTGTTTGGTAGCTGGAACCTTTCAATGGGTGCCCCAAGTCGATAGCGATTTTCAAAACTTGTTGAGCATAAATATTACAGAAATAAATCAGAAATGTCATTGAATTTTAAAGATACAATAACTTTTAAGATAAGGATAGCTCCTTGCCACTTAGCTAAAATCAACGTCGAGGTAATTTGGAGAAGAATTTAACATGACACACGAAACACTGTGGCGATTCGTATGATTTTAATTGGTCAGGTGCACAAATGCTACCTCAAGAATCGCAGGTCAAACGTTAGATGACATTTGGAAAATATACTAATTTATTACACTATTTTAGTAAATAGTACTATTGTAATTATTTACCTTTACTTTAATTGCTTTCTTCTATTATAAATAACATTCATATTACTGACCCCAAATTTAATTATATCTTGTGTTGTGTATTCTCCTTCTTTGTATATAAAGTAGATGAGCACTCTGCTGTATTTAGTGGCGAGCCGTATGAAAAATTCAAATTTTCATTTAAATAACATTTACGTTTTGTGTGTGTCATAAAACAACTTTCCGTTATACTATTAAAACTAACAGTAGATGACTTAAACCATCTCAGACCAGACGTGAACACAATATAATGAGGATAGCAAAGAGGAAAGTTTGAAACTCAAAAGTGCTCTGAGTAATTTTTCCTGCTTGATTTAAAATGATCTCAACCAAACCTGGTTTCGGCTCTTTGCGGTACATTTCAATTGTTACATTTTATATCTAGATGAAATGTTTTTTAATTCATTTCGTTACATTTTGTACACAAATTTACGAGAAGCGCCAAGGTTATTCGTTTCGCTGATTTTCGTGTTCTACAATTTCGAAATTGTAGCTTAGGTAAATTTTAACGATATTAAAATATTTTTACTTAGAGGTAGGAAATTGTCTTAATTATAATGAATTAGTTTTTTGAAATAATATTATATTTCGGTAACCATCAGCGCGTTTAAAATCTTAACAGAAGGCCAGTTTTTATCACCCAATTAAAAAGTTACTCTAAAGAAGTATCTTATAGTTTTTCTAATACTTATCAGTCACATAAAGCTGAAAAATAGTAACGCTTCAATGCCTTAGGTTTTGGCTGCAGATTTTTGTGTCTGAAACTTGCCGTTGACTTGGTCTCAAATATTTTTTAGTCACTCGTGTAGTCTGTTGTTGACCATGACTGATAAGTACGAGGTATGTATTATCGATACGTTTTCTCGCCATTTAACGACAACTTTCTATAAAGACATAAAATGCACAGTTCCTTCACTGTCATGATATAGAGATTACACTGTTTTCTTATTTTATATTAATTATCCGAGTTAGACGGTTTCGCGTTCCTCTTAAGAACAATAGCATCTGTAGTCGAACAGGAGACTCACGTCATAATAAGTTAAATGTGTATTCTCACCCAACGGTTTGACAACTTGTCATATGCCACTGAAGTGACAGTCGAAATTAGTGCTGTTAGCTAAGTCTGTTTTTCTGGAGACGGTTTGTTTTTATTAAAAACAGGCATTATATTTATTATCCAATATTATAATTTATTAATTGGCATATATTACCCAAAAGTTAAGTATGGTAATTAGCGTACCGTTATCTGTTATCTCAAACTTATTAACGTATCCTTGTAATATCAGATAATCTGATAATAGTAATAGCCTCTTTGGCGATAGGTTGGGTTTAGAATGATACTATTAGTAAGTATTTTTATGTATGGTTTCTAACAAAAGAAGAAAAATTTACAAAATTTCTATTACGTTAAAGAAGTACACAAAGAAAACCAGCACCACTTAAAAAAACCAGTAATGAATGTTTCAAAAAATACCGTTGGGATCGTTCAAGTATTACGTAAGCAGATTTACTGCAATTTATTCCCCCCCCCCCTTCCTCTCAAAGCTCACAAAAAGAATAGACGTAAACATGACGTATTTAATTATTTGTAGGAATCCTCGAAAATGCATTACGTCGTCAAGCATAGACAATCTGTGTGTAATATGTATAAAAAAGTAAATAATTACTGTTGACGTAATCACCAAATAAGAAAATCAATAACCTCTGACCGGCCAGCCCGAAGGCCCCCAGTGGCCAGAGAAGTTCTATATTTCCTTAGCGGCTGGAATAATTTCGTTAGCGCGTTTCTGGGTATCATCACGGACGTCATCGCAGTAATTTGTAAGCGCAGATTGTAAGTGTAACTATACCAGGAATCAAAACCAGCACCTCGACTCAAAGCGTTCATATCCACGAAATTGCTTTATTAATATAAAACATATTTGAGTAAATGTATGTTTAAAGATTTTTAGCGTTTCCACGAGGATATGTATTTTATTAAAATAACGACTCAAGTTCTTTTCAACAATATATAGCGGCCTCTCTTTATATGCATTAGAAAAGTTTTGAGTTCAAATGGTAAGTGATGTTTAGCTATAGAAAATGTTTAATATGTGAAGTAAAATAAACGGTACTGAGGGTCGTATATTTATTAGTGTATTTGTATAGAACAGGTGGGAAACGGGCAAGAGGCTCATCTGATGTTCAGTGATACCGACGCCTGAGACTTGTGAGGCGTTTTACAAATTGGTACGTTCAGTTCTTGTAGGATCTTAAGTCGATTTTGGTTCCATAGTATGTGGCAGGAAGTGCCTTAAAAACGCCCAGTTGTGGAAAAAGCAGTTAGTTTCACCATTCTTTAGATATATAAATCTACGATTAGACATGTGAAGGAAGAAAGGGTATACTTTACCTCCAACCAGTCCTAATGGTTGATGGAACTTATATATTAACTAAGTGCCATCAAAAAGAGTGGCGGAGAGTTTATTGCCAGTTCTTCTCTTCCATTCGCCCTTGATTTGAGAACTGGCAGTAAATGTAAAATTACAAGCATTTAATCTATATATCTTTTTTTAACGTTCATAAGTGTACATTGTGTTACCTATATGAATAAATTATGTTTGACTTTGACTCTGGACGTCATCCTATTACTTTGGTACGTGGGTAACACTAAAAATGTTTAGAACTGGCCAGTTAGAAACATTGCTAATGAAAACTTTTTTTTAATTTCAATTTTAGAACGCTTTGGTAACGTACTGTAGCATTGCATTGCATTCATTTGTCATTTGTTTTTGTGAATTGGCGGCAAATTTAAAACTCTTGTTACACGTAAAAATCGCTCAATGACTTATTATGACTTTTGTTGTGGGTTTACTCAATAACAAAGCTATGATAGGCTACGATTAGCATTTCTTAACGAAGCCCCATCTCGTGCCACTATTTACAATTGGTTTAACGAGTTTAAGCGGTTGGACGTAGCAATCTCAATGATGATCCACGTGAGGGACGTCCTTTAACAGCGACTACTGAAGATAACATCAGTTATGTGCGATGCATGATAGAGGAAAATAAAAGAATATCCTATCCGCAGATACGGGCAAAGCTAGCCATTGGTATGAGTCAAGTTACAAAAATATAACACGAGCATTTAGGCGTCGACGACCAGAAACACCTTCGCATGGACTGAATAAATTGCTACGAACCCGAAATCAAAAGACAATTAGCTCAGTGGGTATTTCCGCCGCCACACAGTCCTGACCTGGCGCCCTGCGACTTTCATTTATTCCCAAGAACTAAAGATAAAATTCGAGGTATTCGCTTTACGAGCCCTAAAGATGCGGTGAAAGCGTACGAAAATTCCATAGAAGAGACCCTAAGGAAGAATGGACCCACTGCTTTTTTCAGTGGTTCCATCGAATGCGACGATGTGTAAAGAGAAACGGAAATTACTTCGAAAAACAATAAAAGTATTGGTAACTTTCTACATTAAGCCGTTTTTCATTTTCTAAACATTTTCAGTGTTACCTAGGTATCAGATGTTGTTAGAGAGACCATTTAATGGGTGACTTTGAATACGTGAAGTTAAAATATTATTATTTGGTTTACACGACAATTGGCTTACGAATAAACTAATTACAGGCTTCATAGTACAGGATGGTTATGGCCCTTGCTATTGCAAACGACCTTGGCCTTCGCCGTCACACATGGGATATATAAGTAGGTGCAAAGAAACCGAAAAACTTCTTGAAGAACACTTGTGTTGCAAAACTTTCAGAATGCCAACTGTAAGTCCCGTGTTATTTCTAAAATATTGTGTCAAATGTTCACTTAGCTGCCAAGTTAACTGTAAAAATCCTTGCTGCTATATAAAATCATACCAACACAAACAAATTATTCAAGAACACTTCATAACATCGCTCGAGGTCAAGAGAGGAATTTTTTGCAATTTTATCAAAAGCCAAAATTATTAGCCGGTTTATGGCGCACGTTTCTTTCCCTCTATATTTTCTCGGCTGTAAATAAACTGTGAAAACTTCCGCGGATATTTTTTTAAGGAAACCTCCCCTCTTCACGCGTTTCTCTGAAATAATTGAGGCTGAATTTGTTTTCGTACCAATAACATCAAAAACCTCCACACCATGCTTGGGACAAGATTTCTTAACATATAATAATTTTCGAAATAAGTCATTATTCTACTTTGTGGTAGATGGTGGCTGGTCACTTAGAATAAAGTACTAACTGCCGTCAAAGGACAGTTACAAAGTAAGGGTCTTGTATTTTGTTGAACCTTTCTATTGAATGCGACGTATTAATAGCTAAACAAATAAATAAAGTTTTGGCAATAGTTCCTCTTCAAACTGAATTTGATATTGTCTTATTCGTTTCCATCACAAACCAAAATTCGGCGATAAGGTTCACCCTTCGCTTTATGTTCAGGCGCAAGCCTGCATTTCATTATACATTTAAAGCCTCACGTTTCACTTGAACATAAACCTGAAAAAATATCGATGCGTATTTGATATTGCGTCCATAGATGTAACACGACAGGCAATACACGTATGTATTTTAAACATGACGATCCCAACGAACATCACTAAACTACAATCTGTTGATGAAACGTTTTTTTACTTAGAAATTTATATTACTTAAAAAGTTCAAAGCACTTTTGCACCACTTTGACTTCAGCACTAATTTAAATACGACGGATTTAAATAAAAAGTCAATCTCTGTGTTTATATTAATATTAGGCAACTTATCACTTTGTCCTTTGACGAAGCGTTCTTCTATTATAATAAAAACTCATAAATAAAAAAGAAACAAGCGACTCTATGTAAAAAACACGAATAAAGTAAGATTCCTAGCTCGACTCTGAAACTCATACTTGAATGATTCGTGGTGCGGTGATATCGAATAAGTTAAAGATCAAACGTCACGGGAAAAATCAGAAAGCATTTTAAAATATATAAATTTCAATAAGTCTATTATTGACGGATTAAAAAAAAATTCAGTGGTTGATTAGTTATGATCTATATTTTAATACCATTATGTTGAATATAGTATTCACATCATCATATATTTCTCCATACAAATAAGTAAAATAAAATTATAATATTTTCTTTTACATTTAATCAGTGACACATTAACAACAAATCCACTTTTTCTCCACTATTGGTTCTGAGACTGTCTCAGCTTCTAACATTTATTTATGAAGAAAATGTCGAAATTATTTTTAAAGTAATTAAAGCCTAAAATAATAAAATTATAAATAAAATAAACAACTCAAAATGTTAGTTATTACTTTATAATAGGCAAAACAAATATATTATACTACGCATTAATTTATATTAGAGTAGTTGTAATTTATTCTCTAAGACTTATCAAAATCAGTGATTTTCATGATCACGTTTATCTCATATCAAGTGCTACAATTATTCAGATCTGAATAATTATCTTAAATTACAATTAGTGTTTTGAAAGAGCTTTTCTAGTTTAGGAGTTGCTGATGTCTGGTGTAAGTTACATAATAAAAAAGTTACTTAACACGAAATTTTGTTACTAGCTTCCGCTTGCAGCTTCGCCCGCGTGGCTTTTGGCAATATTTTAGCGATCTCATTAAAAATGCATAATTAAGGATACATTTAAATATAGTCTAGACTGTATTTTCTGTATTAATTAGAAATGTTTTTCTTTTGTTAAAAAAAATGGTAGAAATATCTGGGTCTTAGAATAGATAGGTATATATTTAAAGTGGAGCTTTCATATATCACACATAATTACCAAACTAAAATCACTTATCGGCAGATCTTGGTCAATATCACAATGTATTCCGCAATCCGTACGTCATATAATTTATTATTGTTTAGTTAAGTTGATAAAATAAATTAATATAAGCACTTTTTAGATTCAATTTTTTAACACAGACTAATAAAATCTACCAAGAAACGTTTGTAAAGAAGGTGTTTATAGCACCTGTAGCTTAATTTAAAAAAAAATAACTCTCTCCATAGTAATTGATTAAATAGATGGTAATTGATTAAATAGTGTGCAACTATTTAATCAATTACCATCTAAAACTCGCAATATTCGCGTATAACAAATTTAAAAGGGCATTAAAAATACATGTCAAAGTGAATCTACTTACTAGTCTAAAATTAGGACGTGTATGTCGCTCATATATACATAATATGCAGTTTCTCATGTAAATAAAATAAAAAATTTGTAATGAGAAATAAAGTTCTTGAAACATTTTTTTAATGCATACAATAAAAAGAAGGTATGTTATGTTTTAGAAATCAAGCACTTAAACTGTGTGTTCGATGTATCAAAGGCAGTTGCACCAGCTGCGATCACTTGTATGCCCAAAAAGGCCGTTACCTTCGGCCTTTTTGGGCCGTCATAACAGTTTTCGGCACCAGGAAAATTGTTTTGTATTAAGTTTAAAAAGGTACTATCTGCATTGAAAGGAAACCTTCGTAAACTTGTATGTGTATGCCTCTCTCTGTTCGTTTTTCCAAAGTTTAATACATGATCTCCAAGAAATTGGATTGATTAACACTTTCCACTGCAACTGTCTACCTTAAATCGTGTTATACCTAGTGTATCTATGACAATAATAACCTGATTCACAGAAGTATTATCGAAGCCGGCGCTATAACTTTCATAAATAGACAAATGACAGACTCTAAGCCTAACTTTTAATACATTTTGTCAAAAAATTATTGTAGTAATCTACTTTATGTACGCAATCTATACTTAACGCTTTCATTTATAAATATATATCTCAGTGATTCATGTAATAATATATTAAAATGATTTGCAAAATAATACGATAAAATCGACCCAAATTAAGTACCGTAAGTAAGAACGATTTGTACTGCCGTGTACAGCCTGGCCAGCTTCTATGAATTAATATCGATTTCAATAAATTGCTCAGTAAATAAATATTTCTCAGGTCAGACCTTTTGTAATGTTGAATAAGTGTAAATAGTAAATATCGTATAATTATTAAAAACGTTTTGTATTTATTTACCAAAATATTTATATTGATGAAATACAACAAAAATACCTCCGCTTTTGTACAGCCATTTCATCCATTCCAGAACCAGCTTACGCATTTCCGTCTCCATGTTGTACATGGGGTTTAGCGGACAGCAGGGCTTCTCTTGAACTCCCTAACGAGACCCCTAATTTTCAATGTAGTTCTTTAAACTTATTATTAACTTAAAAAAAATAACAAGGAATAACGAAATACAATAAGAAATCCGATTGTCGACGAAAAATACAAACGCAGAACTTCTTTTAATTAGATTCTTTGTAGCGTTGTTTTTTTCTCACCTTACCTCACCTTAACGGTCCTGTAATGAGAAAAGTTTAAATACTTAGAGCGTCACGAAGACTGTTTTCAGGAAAATTTGTTATTTACAAAATTATACGAAGGAGTGATTGAAGTTGATGTGTGTTTTTCGTGTTTAAATATTTCTGAGATAAATTCATTACTAACATGATATATTTTCAATCAAATTACGATATTAATTACAAATACATACAAGTTTAATTATGCTTAGCATACAACTCTCAAACCTAGGACCGTTCCACGAATCCCGGCTATGCATTAATGAATATTGCTTTCCCTGTGTACGATTAACACTTGATCATACAATGAAGATAGGTAGCAATTAGAACTCAAAGTTAAGCACGTATCACAGAAAGCCGACTTACTTGTGACCAACGTAACGTTCTTGCTAATGCATCAGTATGAATAGAGTTCTCAACAAAAGAAATTTGTGCTGACGTTTGATTGTTATTGAAGTTGACAGGATGTAACACTATGAATCTAAGTTGAATCTACCTCTAATAAGATAACTATATCAAAAAACAAATTGAATTTGACAAACGGGAGTCATGCTTAACGCTGTTTGTCGACTCCGAATCTTACTCAAAAATAAGTTTAATTGCAGAATACGATAGAAAATATTAAAATAGGAATTGTTTCGAGGAATTTAAAGTCAACAAACAAAATCTATCAACCAATTACGAACATTCAGAATGGAAAGATCAATTCTTCCTCTTTTGCCCATCAATAAAGCTACTAGCAAAAGCTACATATCAGAATAGTCACTTTGGACTGGTTCCTTTTAAATTCCTCTATAAAATCCTTTTTCAACATTTCGCAATTCCCGTTTCCGTTTCGATCTGCGTATGATAGAAACACAAAGAATTTTGATATCTATCAAAACTAATTAAAGTCGAAAGTCCTATGGTAATAGTTTACTAACATGGCATTTTTTACAGTCTGTTTATAGGTTATACGTTTTTATTACATCTTGAGGTGAAATTTAAGACGTTTTAAGGCAAGATTCGTATTTTATTCTCGCGTGCAATTTCGCGAAATTTTATGGTGATACGACTTGAATTGGTGGAATGGATATTTTCATTCAAATCGAGGTAATTAAAAATATTTTTTTATTATTATTTTATAATTTCTTCCACATTTCAGTAACTACTACGTCTTAATGTATTTGAAACAAAGATAGACAGTTTTAGATATTGGTTCAAGAAAACAGTTTAACATAGGTGCAATAAAAGCCACACCACCGTACATATTCAAAAAATTAATGCTAAGAACTACAGAATAAAAAAATACAAAAGAACTATATACCTATATAAAATAACTATAAATCTAATTATACTCCAGGTTGTGTTTGACTATACAATAATATTAAATATAATACAATACCCGGCATAAAACATAAAAACCATAATTTTTTGTCGAAAAACTGGAGTAAGACATAATTAGTATTCTTTTCGAGTACTGGCCATAAAATCTGAACAATTTTTACACTCAAAAGTTAAGAAGAGCGCAACCTTTAGGCAGATTTAATATTCGCGACCCAACATCAAAGGGTTCTCTAATTAAATATTGAACATAGTCTTTTGTTACAGAGTACATTTGCCCTTTAGAATTTCGACACCAATATTAAAGCACAATGATTATAATAATCAGCTTAAAACCAACACATAACAATAATAAAACTTTATTCATGACAGAATTTAGAGTTATATTTACTAAAAGTTCTTTTATAACAGATCTCCTAAGAGAGCAAATATAATTCAAATATTAAGTTCAAATACTGAAAGGCCAGCAACGCACTTGCGATCCTTCTGGCAAAGTGAGTGTCATGGGCGCGATATCACTTAACATCAGGTGAGCCTCCTGCCCGTTTTCCTCCTATTACATAAAAAAAATCGAATACATTACTTTATTTAAGTAATTCGATGTATCTATTGTTTGCAATGATGAACGAATGTCTCACATTGTATTACATAAAGGTGACAGATGTCAAAATTAGAGCTTAAATGTTGTCATATTAATGTCTAGTTATGTAAATAATGTAATTATTTTGCGTGTATATACGTTAAAAACTTTTATTCAGATACTCAATAGCATGCATTTTTAGTAGAATTATGTATTACATGAAAGCTGTTTCATCTATATCTATTCGGGCTTCTGTTTAGTTTAAAATACTTCCATCAAGCGCTTCAGATTCACTACAAGAAAATAATATTAGGACATTGAAATGAAATGCTACAATGCTTACGCTACTACAGTTTTATTATATTTCCCGACCTCAGTGACTGGAATACAAAATGATGGTAACAACCATGCGATATGAGATACCTAGTTAAAATTAAAATCTGCTTCTGAATATTGAAATAGAGTAACGTATACACTCTATGGATCATTAACCCTACATAACATATTTATTTATTTTTATCCGCCTTAAGATGATATAATTACGATATACAAATAATGATATCCGTCCAGTGAATTTTTCGTTTTATATGCGCCATAAACACTTACTTGTACGGTGTATACAAACATTGTGGGTCTTACATTTGAAAATCAATATGTTAGACTTATAAAACTCACTTCGCTGCGTGAGCTATTGAGAGGGCTATACTCGGGGTTTCTCGATGCGATCGAATTAGAAATGAATAGATTGGTAGAAGCACAAAATTCACTGACATAGCAAAAGGCATAGTATAAGCTTAAATGGAAGTGGCACGCTGTCCGAAGAACGGATGGCCGATGGGGTAAAATAGTTCTGGAATGGAGGCCGAGCACCAGTCGGCGAAGCATTAGATGGCCTTTCTCTAGATGCAGACCGTGGAAAGCCTATGTCCAGTAGTGAACGACAACAGGCTGAAACATACAGAGGAAAATTATAAAAGGTTGTAGCGCCACTGAGTTATTATCATCATTGGATATCCTATATAAGATAAAAATGGAACAATTAAGCTGATATGCAAGGCAATATCAGGCATGCCCTCGTAGATTAAATATAAATCTATGTTCAAATGATTAGAAAAAATCGAATAGTGAAATAGAAAAGCACGAGTACGAGGTGTATTAGTCCATGGAATACAATTTTATTTAAAATCACTGTTATAGACATCGGCGGATCTACTTAAGGGCTTTTTGGGCTGCAGCCCGTGGATACAAAGAGCCCCAAGTCCCTACTGAAAACAAAAGGCCATGTTTTTAATTTTTAAAAATGCAATTATAAGGTTGGTATCCCTGAGATCAATCAACTCATGTGCGTTGCGCGTCTGTCGAATGGAACGGTGAATTCCCTGTCGCTTGTTTTCGGTCGGTCTATTGTTTCGCGTGTGTGTTTATCACGGGAGAGCACCACAAATTCACAATCCGTCCATGATTATGCATGTACGTAGGTAGTAGGTATTTTATAGAACTAAGAGGTGGGTGACCCACCGGTTCGTGGCCTTTTAAGAGATTTTTATTGGTTACACATTTCAATTTAAGACCACACCATAGCAAATTGGATTACGGGAACGATATTGAATTCAAATTTTTTTCACTTGAAATAGCAAAAAATATTGCAATATCCCTACAATCAAAGAGCGTTTTTATGTGAAACCCCTAAATAAATACATGATATTAAAGCCCAAATAAAAAATATAATTATGGTAATTACCAACGATATAAATCCGCAATTTGCCTTAACATATTGCAGAATGTTAAAAATACCAGTTATTTTCAGATTCAGATTGATTGCTTTTTAAGGCGACGCTTTAAACCGTTTCGTTTTGGTTCACACGATTGTAAACGAACGAAAATTATATAGGGTGCCTTAGCACCAATTTTAAACTAACTTTATTAAAAAAAAACAAATTATACATTATTAGTGTGAATTTTATGTACGGAATATTACACCGTCAAGATGTCTTCCATCACGGTGAATGCAGAGTGCATAGCGGACAAGCGAATTTGCAGAGACTGATATGACTCTCACTTTTGCCGTTATTTTAGTCTTCAACTGGTCAAAATTCGTAAGAGGGGTATCATCATAAACTCTGGCTTTAAGATAACTCCGGGAGGTCTGGGTGGCCACAGTATATCTCAAAAGCGGCTTATGAGTTTTCCCGGAAACAACGCTTTTAGTGTGTCCATGGAGACCCTAGCTGTGTTGGCTGTGGCTCCATGTTGCTGGAACCATACGCCTTACTTATCAATATCCTCTTTTTGCAGCTGCGGTACAAAAAAAAATATGAATCAAGTCAATATATCGCTCAAACTTTATCTGAACATTTTTAATTTTGAGAACATATTACAATAGAGATAATGTCTACGTGTGCGTGTGTTATTTAGATGAACAAAAATTACAAACTGACCGACTAACAAAGCTTGTCCTTAACACCGGAGAATGAGTAAGGCCAACAATTTGATACCGATGTGACCTGAAGCACTTTTCGGCCTAAATGTTATTACAACTGTCATTGATTGATTGTAATATTTATTATTCCGCGTTTAATTTCGCGGGACACAATTATTATGCGCGCGAAAACTTGCGCGTAAAGACGAAAGATTTTAATTAACTCTTTATTTTCTTCCTTTGCGGCTGTGTATGGAATATGCTAAAATTTAATTAGTAAGTTTATTGATGATTTTTCTTTCGTTTCAATAATTCAATAATGTGCGAAATATACCTAGTTCAAAATTGACACGATGGCGCGGTTTGGTTACTGTAATTTTTGGTCTCAAACTGCACTGACGCTTAACACTTAAATGCGTATGTATATGTATTATTATTACGGATTTTAAAATATTTTATAACAGCATGCCCATTAAAGTTAGCCTGCTTGGTTACTAATTCCGAATAAGGACGTTAATAAAACATGTTTCTTCTAAGTAAACAAATAATGTAGCGACACTTAGCTTCTGCAGCCACAAATAGTACGACGACATTATGGCCTGAATCGCGCTTATGAAGAATTCTCGTCCTCAGCCACTGAGGCCTTCGGTCCAGTCACCACAGTAACCTTTTTCATCAATAATATCTGTTAAATATCTTAGTATTTATTAATATATAGTTTTATTTTGTGAATCTTAAAAGCATGTAAAAATCAATCAATCAATGTAACAGAGTTTCATTAGCTATCGAACTCAGTAAATATATGCCATTAACGTTTGTAAGTTTTGTCCAAGGCCTTACTTTCCCATAGACTTACCGTGATTGAAAGTAACGTTATCGAAGAATTTATAGAGGTTGTCCAATTGATAGGGTGCTAACCGATAAGGCTTATAGGCTTAGGCCTGGCGTTGCAACTTTGTGTGATAAGCTGATTGATAGCCTCGACCTTGATAAAGTTGACTTTGTTACAGGAGAAAGTTTATTCATACGCCTTTGAACGAACCATAAGTAGAATATAATTTTATATGCCGCGTGAGAATTATAATTTAATGACAAATGTTAAAGTATTCTGATTTATTATTTGAAATGGCTAATGAATTAAAGATTATACATGCATTCTACCAACAACTAGTGTTTGTAAAGTGCAGTACTGTTTCGTCCCTTTCTGCCAAATTGTACTTACGCTGAGATGAAAAGTGCCAGATGTGTACTTGAATAAGACGGTGTAATTTCACTGATTTGTATTTTATTCGTAAACAAATCACGCCATGTGGTATTAGTTGACAAGATATTTTACAATTGTTCATAGGTAATTTTCTATGCTAGATATTCAAGTTATAAGTTGTTTGTTACTTATTTGTCAACCATTGTCTATTGTCTTTTCATATATTTTTCTATTTGCTGAATTAGAGGTCCGGAAGTTAGCACCGGGACCATTTTTGTCCGTTTTCCTGTTACACCCGGAAACAGTCGAAACAACACTAAGAAACCGGATAAGCTGGACGAATGGAGGATTATTTCACTTCTCATAATGATTATATTTCTGAGAGTTTTGGTTTTCTTGAAAATTTTACAGTTAGTGATTAAATAAACACTGTAAAATTACATTTATTCATTATAATTAGACGACTTTTGACTCCTTATACTTTTACGACTTATTAGTGATGGCGTAGTGGCTTTAGCATGCTCACATCCCTGAGGTCGTAGGTAGTAGGTCCCCAGCTGTGCACTTATGGACTTTCTATCTATATTTAGCATTCGCTCGAACGGTGAAGAAAATCATCGTGACGAAACCGGCTTACCTTATACCCAAACGGTCGACAATGTATGTCAGGCACAGGGAGCCTACCATGAGCTCTTATTCCAAGCCTATTGACAACCTAAAACTGAGTTGCATCGCTTTTTCATACCATGAATGAGAACAAGAACAAGAATAAAAGAGACAGGTTGTTCCCACGTGACCTAAGTGGTAATCAGATTTCGTTCATTCATTTTGTATGAAAATTCGTACTATAACCGCTCGGCTGAACCATAATATGACCGTTGCACTTTCAGAGTATGGCAGAATAAGCGATTCTAAGTCACTTCTTCTTCAACTTTTTTATATCGAACGTGTCCAAATAATAGTTTAATTTAAAACTAGTTCATAAAGTAAAATTAATAAGATATACTATGTCTAATATAGTAAGAACTATATCATTTTTACGGATATCGAAGAGTTTTATTTTATTTGATTATGAATAAGTCATTATAAAATTGACGGAGATAAGGAACAAGACAATCGCCTTCTAACAACGCGACGTCGAAGTTTATAGCTTAACGACTTTGATTCGTTGAAAATTTTAGTGCCTACACATAATTGCACAAACTATATTTAATAATATTTATTATATATTCAATTAATTATTTAGTATATATAACAAAAACGCCTGAAATAGATGATACTGATTATGTAGCTGTCCCGGGGGACCTTGATTGGAACGCCTCCAAGTAATTTTGACTGCCGGAGTTGCGTGTAAGTATAAAAAAATTAGATACGTATAATTTTGTGTATTGTATTGAAATTCGTTAAACGTACATTTTATATTTTTCTATTAATTATTATATCTTCAGGCAATGTTCAATTGGGTGTAAACATATTTCATTGGAGCTCTTCTTCGGCAACATGTCTTTCAATTGAGCGAGTTTGTCAAGTCAAGTTTATGTTGTAAAGAAAATAGAATTATTTATATTATATGATAATTCATTAACCAATGTTTATGTAAAACTAATATTGTACAATTAAAAGGAATTTATTTTTACATTTAAGTTACTTTTGATTTCTGAGTTATAAGTTGTTTTGTAATATCTGTTGCATAGAGTTTTATATCAAGAATTCACTTCGATATAGGTATTTGTTTTTGGAAAACAAATTTGTGAACAATGCTTACCCCATGACATTTATAAGTAAAACAATATTTAAAACTGTAATTATTTAACTGAAATTTTGTATACTTCAATGAATATGATAGCGTCTATCAAAATGTGTCGGAAACGTTTAAAAATGTCAAGTGTTAAGTGTCAAGTATCACCAAAAACCTTACGTTTAAAATACATATATCAGAAGAATAGTTTGTTATTAAATAATTATATGTGCTTATTGTGATTAATTAATTTTTAAAAATAATTTTAGCGATTATTTATTATTATACAATAATCTGTCGAAGCACAGACAGAGCGACAGTTAAATTTCAGAACTCACATGGAAACCACAAACAAAGTTATCGATCTTCCGTTCGGCCCTGTGATGTCAATAATTTCTTGTGATGTGGCCCGCCCGTTTCCACTTAAGCTTTTTTTCAATGGTATAGTGCATCAATAATTTTTGTTATCTTCGATGTGCCAAATGTGCGTGGAGTATTTATTTTCTGATCCATTCGCAATTTGAATCTTTCGAGACAGTATTGATACTCGCAAACCCTGGTATTTTTAACCAGTGAGAAAGTTTGAATTGTATAGGTGCCATTTTTGTGCTTAGGTAGCTTTCCGCGTAGCTGCATAGCACCAAAATGTTTTCCACGTCAAAAATTAAAATAGAAACAGCATTTAGGGAATTAACATGGCTAAAATTTTCCCCGGCTCAGAACAAGTGAATAAGGCTTTTTTAATATTTTATCAAATGAAATGCAGTCGGAAAATTTAAAAATGATTAAGCGGGACGCTGCAGATTAATTAGCAACATCTGAGCCAGCTCTTACAGTTCATAAGGCTGGAACTATACGGGCGGATTGTCCGCTTATTCTTCAAATTTGATTTATTGACGCCAAATACCCAATAATTGTAATATGATAGCATAATTGATTCCAGTGTAATTTTATTTTTCGAATTATCTTATTAAAACCAATAAGTTGTTTATAAAAAAGAAATCGAACTAATCGGATTTTTAGAAATTGTTGTATAGCACTCGAAACGTCAAGGTACATAAATAATGTCAAAAACTCGCATTAAAAGATATTTATTTAAAAAACCGTACTCATGTTAACTAAATACTAACAAATTGGTGAATTAATTTAACAGATATAAATATTTATACTTATAACAATTTAAAATGAATAGTTTCCTCGACGGCTCCAATCTTTGCGATGACATCATACACTTACATTATTTTGCTGATAATGTAAGTGTATGATGTCTTAATAATTCCGGCTGCTGAGAATAAAACATATTAGATTCAACTTCTCGAGCTTAGCCACTGGGGCGAGTCAGTTCCTTCACATATGATTTGTGTTTCATTCTTCATTAACATGGTAAACACAAAACCAAAATGGTAAAACACCTAAAGAATTAATGTCCATATACTACAAACTAACAACTCTTTCCATCATAAAATTCCGTTTTAAAACATAAATAGCATAGCATTTTCGCAAAACGCATAGATATCAGAAGCCTAAATTCACTAAGACTAGCGGTTTTTGCTTTTCAGTCGCAATTTTGCACTAAAATAAGTTTTAATTTTGTGTAAATACGGATGTTTTGACTTATTTTAATTTGCTCATCTAGAAAATAATTAAGGATAACGCTAAAAAAGGACAGTTGCATTAAAATATATTAAATTGACTAGTTTTGCTCATTAATAGATATGATTTTAAGTCAATTTAGACTTATTTCGAAATATCTTTAATTGACATAAAAATGTTAGTTTTAATAATTAGAAAAATACCCCCAAATAATGTTTTAAAACATTACAAGAATATTACCTATATTTTATTTTATAAACGAAAAATGTTCGCCCATATGAAGTTATCGACGGAATTGTTTCTACAGTGCACAGTACAGTGCAGTGCATTTTAACTACAGAGAGATGAGATCTTAAGATAAGATGTTATATTGCTATATAATATATAAATCTCCTGTCACGATGTTTGTCCGCGATGGATTCCTAAACTACTTAAACGATTTTAAATTAAATTGGCACACCGTGAGCTGTCTGGTCCAACTTAAGAGATAGGATAGCTTAGATTTTTAATTATAGTCGCAATTTTATTTTATTGCAAATTATTTGTCTGTAATTAATTGACAGTCACAATTATCTGTTAACTCCAAAAGATTCTAACAGATGTCGATACTTTTCGACTGGATGAGTAAGTAATCAATAGATGGCACTGCTATGGTAAACCGACAAACGTGTCATATAAGCTACAATTCAATATCATGATTACCACGAGTTATTGAGGCTAAAGTGTAAATTAAATTTATTTGGTAGTAAACGAAATACCGCGAAATTCAATTATTTCTACTTTTTAATTTTTGGTGTTAGTATAGCCAACGACGTGTTACTTAGACCGAAGTGTAAATCAAATTCAAATTATAGTGACGATAATACAGTGAAATTATTATTTCGTGTCACGGTATTAAGGCTAACTAAAACCACGTTAAGGAGAAACGAAGTTCGCGGGGGCAGCTATTGTTATAGAATTGTTTACCTAGTTGTAGCGACACCTAGATTCTACGGCTACAATAATTTCGATGACGTTTTACACTGAAACGCTCTAACAAAGTTATTCCGACGCTTAGGATATTCTCGACCTTAACCACAGTCAGTTAGCGATTAAACTGGTCTAGGAAGGATGCATTTGGAGGAGGAACATAACCTTCCTTCCTCCAAATAGTTAATTTTATAATAAAAGTAATTGGCGAGGCATTAGGCAAATTATAGCAAAAACAAAACAGCTAAAAATTCTCATAAATTTGAGTCCATCGAACGCCTCACCAAGAGGAGCTAGACCAATTGATAACCAACTTCTATGCATCAGCTGCGGACTGCCTAGTATGTACTATGTATCATAGTTGTAGGTTGCGGCTAAGGCACTACAACAAATGAAACGTTATAACGAAAGAGCCTCTTCATATGACTCGATCCTTGGTTATAATAATTTTATCCGTAATTCGTTATCTGCTATCTTAACTAACACTTTTAAATTTAGATTTTATTTTACATTATTTAAAAAACTATGTAAAGAGTACCCTTAATCGTTTTAGTTTAAAAGTATTAAATTAGAATAAGCACCAACCCACGCCTATTTCACATTATTTGACTGTTAGCATAGGGAAATTATTATGAGCATTTGAATATTGAACGGAATATTTCAATTGAAAATTTATAGGCGGAAAGCCGTGAAGTGCCGAGAGCACGATTCAGCTTTCAATCCTACGCTTTAGGCATTTCTAAATATAGAGTGAGAACGAGATTCTAATTTCGATGTTTTAACACAAAATACTAGTAATGAAGTTCCTTAAATTATAAAATAAACGATTGAAATGTATTACTACTACTACTAGCGTGAATTTACTATTATGAAAGTAGGTATGTATTTAAAAATACTACTAAACGCGAAATTTTTCCATTTTTAAACATTGTAGTAACCATTCATACCAAAACAAAATGGAGTTTAGTAAATTTCATACATGATTAGGAACTGCAAAAACTTGCTATCATGTCATCATTGATCCAGAAACATCCTGATATTTATTCTGAGATTAGATATTGATGTGATTTCAATCAGATCTCTGTATACTGTCAAATATATCCTTTGATTTACGAGGACAAATTGGAAATGAAAAACAGGCTAACATTGAGCCATGTTTAGACAAGCGATATCAATCAAATCGAATGTCTCATATTTTTGTTGCCCAATTGACGAAATGTTTTACTCTACCTCTTTATTATAAAACGAGTATAATTTAAAATCACATATGCATTAAGCATACATGGGGCTTGAGACAAAATCAATTTACGGCAACCCAGTAAAGCCAAACGAATTTGTATGTACAAGTCACGTGTCAAAGCGTGAACTAATGTCATTCTCATACAAATTCCTTTGGCAGTAGTGAGTGACGCTTGTCGTAAAGCGATTATGTCAACAATCCACACACATTTGTTGTAGTGCCTTAGCTACAAAATTTTATTAAGAACTTTAAAACAGAAAAGTATGTTTTATTTGCTTTCTCCTCAATCTCTTGTCTCTCTTATCGTAATTCAGCGACGTTCGGACTGAGATTGCTATTATACTGTTGAATAGCTGCGAATAAAGATCCTTTAAAAGCTTTAGACGTTGAAAGCAGTATTTAAGGATAACGAGCTGATCTCGGTAAACTGGACAGAACCAAGTCCAATGATAAGAAAAAGTTCACGCCCCGACAGTTTCAGTTTTACAACGTCTGCTATCTAAGTTATCTTTGCAATTTGCATTGCAAATGACGTCATGCTAACTACTTCCTAGCGAAAATGCATTCTAATGTTTACAGGAAACTTAAGAAATATGACTTGCGTTTAGCTTTTGCCTGTTTGGATTTTTTTAAAGCAGTAATTAACGTATGTTGCTTATATATTGTTTATTGATGACGCGTGAATGAAATGTGTGTTTATTGACATTTTATTTAAATAAAAGGTTATTCTAGATTAAATCTGGGGACCTATCATAAGCTCTTATTGGGTGTCTATTGTATATACAACTGAGATGCATCGCTTATTCATACCATGACGTCGAATAAACCAGCCAGTTTATATTTCCACGTGAAATCAGATTACGTGCATTCAATTTGTATGAAAATTCGTACTATGATCTTGCGACTGAACATTACCGTATCGTCTTCAAACTATGACAGAATAAGCCATTCGAAAAACGTAATTTGTTGTTTAACTTTTTTGTATCGAAATGTCCAAATAATAGTTTAAAACATAAAATTCAATACTTTAATTATAACTCGTTCATAAAGTAAGATTAATAAGATACTTTGTTTAATATAGTAAAAACTTTATAATTTTTATATATCTATATATTTGAGTTAAGGAAGTATGTATATTATAAAGAAATCATTAAAAAATCGACGAAGATATAAAACAAGACGACAATCCCTTTCTACTGACTTCAAAGATGTCAAGTTTATAATTGATTCCTTGAAGATTTCAGTGAACCTACAATATTTGTTGTATACACACAATTATTGCACAAACTATGTTTAACAATTATCCCTTAATGATTTACGTATAGTGTAGGAGTAAAGAACAAAAATTATAAACCAGCTTCCGCCAGCGTTGATTTCGTGTATTTTACAAATCAAATCAGATCCCTTAAACGATAATTTTGTGTATTAAGAAATAGCATAATGAATCACACAACTAAACCTAACCTTCTTAAGGAATCAGAATAGTATTGGTAAAAACTACAAAAGTACCGACCCTCCCCGAATTTCATCTTCAGGAATCCTATATCAATAGTATTTATTATAATTAAAAATTTCCTTATTATGTTCGTGTATTGTATTATACTCCTCTTCTCTTTTGTTTCTTTAAATAAACGTAGGTATTTTTGAATTTTATAATTATTAAATAATAAGCCGTTTGAAAATATTCTACACACAGAATTCATTTAGTGAGGTCGGCGCCATCAGGATAGAAAAAGATGTCTACAGGCAATGTTTAATGGGGTATAAAAATTATGGGAATTTGTCAAGTCAAATTTAATCTATAAGAAAATATTATTATTTATATTAAATAAGTTAGTTAATGTATAAACGAATTTATTTTTTAATTAAAGTTACTTATGCTTTACGAGTTGTGTTGTTTTGCTATATGTTTTGCAAAGGGGGTTTTTATATCAAGAAAATACTTTTTTTATATTTTAGTTTTATAATTTCTGTGAACACCCTAGATATTATTGAATTGATAGCTCCTTTCAATAGATAGATCATGGCACCAGAAAAATATGTACATCAAAACAAGTTATACACTTAAACATAATAGCTTATATAGATTGATGAATTATTCAATATAATTTTTAGATGTTATGTATTGTTATAGAATCGAAGCAAGTTTTACAGTTAAATTTTAAAATACAAACATACATTATATACATAATACATTTTTTTTCAGCAAAACTTTCGGTCTTCCGATTCCAATACGTTTCAGTTCATAGAAAGTCATGGTATAAACAATGCTATTGAATTGAGGAGCAGTGTTGGCCTAGTGGCTTCAGCGTTGGACGGCCATCCCTGATCAAGAAACAGATACAGAAATCTGAGGCCCAGACCTAAACAGGTTGTAGCGCCATTGATTATTATTATTATTGAATTGAGGAACCTACAGAATCAGCATGTCAGCTGTTTTTTTAAAAAGCTCTCGGTAGGCCTCCAGTTCTGTAACAATTTTTTTGCTATAAATCTATCACTTGAATTACAAGTAATATGTAACGTAATACAATAATAATTTATCAGTATGTTTTTAATTACTGCGCTAATTGGAGTTTTTCTTTAGCTTAATCAGATCAAAATCTAAGACCGAAAACTCAACTGCCAAAAATGATAAAATTCGACATATTTCCTCGAATTTTGACAAAATTAAACGACACGAGTGACTCGTACTTGCAGAATCAGGACGTATGGATAAGATAAGCCAGCTTCCGATTTCCGATGTACCGTCCGTCAGGCGAGTGATATTTATTTAATTAAACTGATACGGAAGAATTTATCTCCCGAATTAGCAATCAACGGCGAAGATGGTTGATATTTTAAATGGAATTACTGAAAAACTCATGTTATTTGGAGCAAAGCGTAATACATGTTGATTCTCTCTTCTTTTATTAATACATCATGTAACCAATGTAGATTTAACCTTCTGATTTCTTCAGTGTTACGCGAAGTTACTAAAGCATTGTGTTTATAATCAAATTTCCTTGTATCACTAGGTATTAAATGTATGAATAAACATCACTCGCTGGCTAGGGTTGTTAAAAGTTCTCAAAGCGTAGAGTATATAACGTAATACATTCGAGATGATATCGGTTCGGTTGTTTAGTACCTACTCGGGCGAACCAAATGATAAGTTTTACAGACTGCGACAATAACGTCGAGGTTTCTTGCAACTGTGCTGCTAGTAACCAAGGTTAGTTTTAGTGGATCTTGCTCTGGGATCCATGAATTTCATTTTCACATCTGATACAAAAAAGTAAATAATAGTAATTAACAGGGAATAACAGCTATGTTTTGCAATATTTTTAAAATAATACTGCAAACATTTAAAACTCCCGCAGATTAAAAAAAGTTTGTCATACAGGAGTCGCACTTAGCGCTAAGTGTTAACTCTGATACTTACTTGTCAGTCTGACGGAAGGTTATAGGACATTTTTATGCGAAAATAAATACTTTATTACCACAAACGGCGCCATATAAGATAAGTTCAGTAGTTAAAATTTATCACTTGTCCAGTACAAATAGCTCTGAACGACCTCGAGGCCTCTAATGAGTGACCATCACTCAGGGAAGTGGGTTTAGCGTTGACAAATCTAAACGCACATTATATAGCATCTTGGTATATAGAAAAAATCTATAATTTTTTTACGATTTATTACTACGGTCAAACAATATGTTGCAAAAAGCTGATAAAATTCAATCTCAAAGCAATTTTAAAAGAAATGGCTTTGTTTGACGTGCAACGGCGGCACGTGAGAATTTTCAACTTACAAGTTTGATTAAATAAATTGTATTAGCTTCATAATGTTACCTGTACGAGTATTGATTTGCGTTAGAGAAATTAATATGTATAACTGTCTTCATAATATGTTAATGACGTCATTTAAAGGTTAATTAGTATTCCAAAACATCGATTAATACACTCGCAAGTCTACTACAGTATTAAAAATATACAAGGTACACAGTGCTAACAAGTTCCGTATGACAAAAACGTAATGAATATGACACACCGTACCCTGACTAGATATATAAGAAGGAAGGAAGGATTTTATAGGTCAAATTAAAAAAAAAATATTTAAAAAGCATTAACTTTATTAAATCCAGTTCTATATTAGCTATTGTTATTATACAAATGTCATAAATATCACAATTATTTACAGAAAAACATCACTTTGGGTTGGCTATATAGGATATTCAAATGAAGATTATATGTTTTTGGTGCAAAGTACATGCTTTTTAATCCTGTATAAACCAATGTATGTACAATATATTTGCATTAACACCTATTGTATGTTACCAAATAAAGGAATCCCCAAGGGCTGAGTTTAAACACTAAAAGTTCATCAAAATGCCTTCATTGATTTACATTTATTTCCATTTTTTACATAGGATTACCGAAATCCAATTAATTCTCTTAACAATAAGAGTAAAATTAAACTATTTTATGATTTGAGGTGAAAGCGAAGTGAATAAAACCGTACCGTGACATATATTTAGTATAATGGAATTCGCCGATATTAGCCAACCAAGCGAACATTAAAATAATATTATATAGAACATGTATAGTCATAGCAGGAAGACTCCTGCTGTCTCCGCTCTTCGTTCGAGATACGAATATTCGAAGATGACCCTGACGACTCCCAAAGACCAGGTGTTTCGATAATCTACAAAACGAATATATATGTATATACTTTTACATTGCTGACCGAGAGCGCTGTAAAAGATCCAATTTTAACCCTACGGGTTTTAGAACTCGGTTAAGAATATGTTGTACACAGCACTACTGTAAAATATAAAATATTAAGTCAAAATATAAAGTATACATTTTTGCGCTATTAATATTTTTACTTAGTCATGTACAGATACCGGCAAACTTCTTGAGCATTAAACAACGTAGTAGGGGAAAGTTTGCGCAACGTACACCGAGCCGGATACAAACGTCAACTGATTTACCAATCACGCGATCGACGCGTCCCTGCCCCGCCGCCGCCCTTCCCAGTGACACCTAAAAATAGCATCTGCGCATGCAAGGACAATTGTTCAAGATGTTTGTCGGTATCTGTATCTGTCTATATTTGATACCTTAATAAAACCATCTGGTGCAGTATTAGGAGCTTACTTTTTGTACAAGTTCTTCGAACGCCAAGTTGATGCCTTCTTGTGTCTTCGCGCTGCTTTCAATGAATAACATTCGGTGTTTCTGCGCAAATGCCTGGCCTGCTTCACGAGTCACTACTCGATCCTAGATAATTACAAATTTAAAAATGGACTTTAAACATTATTTTTTTTCTCATATTGAATTTAAAAAAAAACTTTAAAAAAAAAATTGGACTAGCATAAAAGGTTTATCATGAGTCTAATCAAAAAGACTAAATATCCAATTGCTATTTGAATACAAAACTGGTACAGTCAACATAACCAACAACAACATGTTATATTTGTATCTCCATTGAGGTTGCTAGGACAGACACATTTAAAGTTTTGTCACTAAATGCTAAGCTAGCAGTAAGCACCTTACTAAATTTGATACATATGTATTTAACCAACAATCCAACTGATTCAAGGTTTCAACCTTCAAGGTTAAACACACTGAACCTTATAAATATTAATGTAAAGACCATTGTCCCAATTCATGATTCAGTATCTATAAAAATTTAACCTACATAACAATTTACAATGTAATACCTACTAACCTAATGGTTTCAGTACAGAATTGCATATAATTAAAGTATCTTTGATTCAATGAGCATGAAAACCAACCTTATCAATTTTGTTCCCGACAACAAGACAGACAATATTTTTCTTTGTTGAATACACTTGCAGTTCTTCAACCCACTCATTTAATTTTGCTAATGATTTTGGTTCTGATACATCATATACTAATATTGCTCCATGTGCATCTCTAAAAGATAATAATAAAAACATTGAAAGAAAACTCAATCACAAACAAGCAGACAACTAATCTTCATTCAGTCATTTAAATTCTTATCACTTCACAGACAAGATTATCTGTAAGAAATGACAAACAAAATTATTCTACAATAAAATCAACAACTACATAAAACATGCATGATATGAAGAATGTTATTTACTAATGGCCTGTCAAAACTAAAAACAGCTGGGTTTATAAAATAAATATAGTCTATGAAATACAATGTAGTATTCTTATAGGAAAAGAATTTCTTGAAATTCGTCCAGATAAATTAAAAGATAAATACAATACTTACCTCTTTAAACTATTATAAGTGAGCAAGGAGTAGATTATAAGCAATGTGTATTATTTTAACCAATCACAACTACAATCACGTGGTTGAAAAAATATTAAAGCATCACTGCGGTTTGGTATGGAAATGGTGAAATCTTTACCTTTTATATTATATTGCTTTGACTAAGTTGGTAATTTTCTTTTTTATCACAGTTCAACTTGACAACAACTACACCATAAAACATAAAATAAAATATATAGACACACACTTAACTTTAAAACACTGTTTAAAAACTCATATTTATCAGTCTAATACATTAACTTTTATGTACATAACTCCTAATTTTTATCAGGCAAATAAATTGACCTTATGGATGAATAATTTACCTGTAAAAACTGTTTGTCAATGTCCTATATCTCTCCTGACCAGCGGTGTCCCAAATACCAAGCTTAACTTTTAGACCATTCACTTCCATAACTTTACATTTGTAATCAACACCAATTGTTGCTGGGAATGATGCATTATAGCTGCCTGTTGTAAATGCCAAAATGATACTAAAAGAAATCGTAATATTTAAAACCATGTACTTTGCTTCTATCCTTAACTTATTTATTATTTCCAGGTTAAAAGTAAATGCATATAAGTAAATTAGAGATAAACTACGAATAAATATAAGAAAGACTTCTCTTGAACACAAAAACTTCTATCCTGCTCACTACTTCACCAAATTCTGGAGCCAAATTTGAGAAATTATTCACAATGGAAAAAATTAACAACTTAACAAATGGTGTAGATAATGTAAATTATTGTATTGTATATAAGAATTACATAAAATTCAAATAGATACAGTAAAGTATGATGGGAAAACAAGACTTAATTGCACTATAAATTTTAATAAAGTCATTATCCATACATGTTCTGTAATGGTCAAACATAAATACATATATTATACATCTTTGTTGCTTTGTTCTAGTATATTAAAATAAAGTTAATAAAAGTAAGTATACCTAGGCTAAATTTCTTATCTATCTTACTTGATAACAAATAAGAATTTAAGTAAAATTTCGTGTAAACACTATCAATACTAAAAATAGTCATATTACAACAGCTATTAAAATCATTGAAGAACTGAGTCATGTTTTATTCATGTAGGTAACATTCTATACTCAATGAAGAGATTTTATCCATACCTGGATTTTCCTACTCCACTTTCACCTATTACAAGAATCTTTAATGTTGTAACGCAATCCATATCGTGGAGAAAGAGCAAATTTAATCTATTTACACAATTATTAATAGAAATTAGACCCCTTAGACTTCACAAGTTTAAAACACGGAGTCTTAACTCTTAGTTCACACAATCGCTAGCTATACCACAGAACAGGTTCTTCTTTATTTTTAAGTGCGTATTTTAACGAAGATAATTAAACTTAAATATTGCAAATAAATCAAAATATTATTTTTGTTTTGCGTCATGAAATTATTATTACAGTTAAATGTAGACATGACAGTTGACAGTCACAATATGTCAATTATCAACAAAGGTTAGTTCTTACCAGTGCTTAAATCTACAGACTATTGGTAATAGCGTAATAGTAAGTAGTAGAAACCGTTAGTTAAGTAAACCATGGTCATACAAGAAAAGAAAATATGGTCGAGTTTACCAATATTCTTACACTCACAAATATTACTATCAACAATACGAAGCCTTGCTAAATGGTGAGGTGTATATACATGTCCTAAACGCATTCTGGAAATGATAGAAGTGACAAATTCAGAACTTTTAATCTGATACAACCATGAACCTCCTTTCTGTATTCCTTGATGTCTTTGTTTATTTTTTCTCGCGTATAGTTTTCCAACCTTTTACTTGAAGCTGAAAAATAAACCGTTAGTAAGAATATTATAAAAATATAATGGATCCAAAAAATAATTGAATTTGTTTTTAGCATGTTTCCTTTTCCTAATTTTTTTAAATATAATATCTTTCAATCTTTCTTAAAACAGAATTCAGTTCAGCAACGCGTCATATTAATGACATTATAAAAAAAAACGCTGTCACAGATAAAGTAAAAATCCAAATGCTGAACACAATATTATAAGGGCTCATTAGGTTGATTAGGGGATATAGAAGTTTTAATAAAATGTTTTTGCTAGAAGAATTATAATCTCTATTGTTTCAATGATCTGTGGTCCCAAGCTTGCTATTATAATATAGCTGACCCGGCGAACTTCGTCCCGCCTCATAGGCTAGTCATAAAATTACATTATTTTGATTTTAAAATTAAAAATTATAAAACATTTAAAATATTTGATTCGTTGCATTTCGGGTTCTTCTGCCTAAATTTGTACGCCGCCTTATAAGAGGCATATGTAGTAAGTTACAAATTTATACGATTACTATCGAAGGTTGGTGGTTACTTAATTGTTTTGCCTTCCCGGAACCCCTCCACTAATACTTTAACTTTATGGTATGGTGTTTGATTGTTCTCATTTTAATGTGGGATATTTGAGAGCATGAACAAAATAAAACATTGTATGGAAATACGACTCATAAGCATCAATTAAATTATTGTAAGACATGAGTTACCAAGGCATAACCCTTGGTAATCGCTGACGTTGCACTCAGCGATTTCGCCGACTATAGTTTATTTGAAAGTTATTATTGTATTCGTATTATTTAGATTTAGATCAGTCTTGTAGTAGATTTCAAATTGTAAAGACATATAAATAAATAAATTCTTTTTTTAATGTCTTTTCGGTCTGCCTGAACATAACTGGCGCAGTCGGTAGGATTGCACGTTTAACTAGGAAAACCGCGAATCAAACTCTTCAAAGTCCCCTGGTAAACGGCGACTCCCTAGTCGCGTTACTGCAATCCAAAGGAACCTCATCAAGGGCGGTCACCGAGATCCACGCGGGTACACCTGGAGCATTGGGCGTTCCCTCGTGCTGCTACGAGACTCGACAAGAAATGCAGTTGCTGGTCTGGTGAGTACTCTCGCTAAGCCAAGTTTCCTGCTCTATTTCCTGTCCTAGATATAGTTTTTTTTTATATATATAATTAATGAGTGTTTAAACCTAAAATCGGTTTAAAACTTTAACATTATAACAATAGGCTATTGTCTTGTTCTCACATCGGACGGGCATTCCTTAGCGTCACGTTACGCGTATTGTTAAGTGTAAGCGGATCTACATAGAAATTGTTATATTTTATAACTTTATTAATTCATATAATTAAATTCAAAATATGTCGCTATTAGATTCACCGCATTTTAAAATTTTGGTAGATCTTATTCCCAAATATGACGGAACTAAGAAATTACTTAATTTTTATATTAGAGAGGTAGAAAATGTTCTCGAACAAATAGAAGTCGCGGGGAGGAACCATCCCACATTGCTTAGCGTAATAAAAAGTAAGTTGAGCGGTGCGGCTGTAGAGGCAATCGCCTATGAGACTAACTTAGATACGTGGAACAATATAAAGACAGCTCTTATTCGTCGCTTGGGCGAACCTCGCAACGAAATTCAAGTAATGCAGGAGCTTACGAGGTCGCGTAAATTTAAAAATGAGAACGCCGAGTCCTTTGGCAAACGACTTCGTGAGTTACTGGACACCCTGTTATCTATAGGAAACCATGCTAATAAAGGTTATTACGAGGAAATGGTAATTGAACAGTATGTTAATAATCTAGATTTCCATGTTTCATTAGGCGTTAGAATAGCGAAACCAGATACACTAGAAATGGCGATAGTGGCAGCTAGACAGGAAGAAGCGCGACTTGCTCTTAACAAGCCGGGCCCTTCGACATTCTATAACGGTACGTTTAGGCAAAAGGAACCGAACTTTCCTCAACATTCACATAACAACAGGTTACCCTTCCCATCTCGACTACATCTTCCACCCACACATCCTCAATTTAGACCTGATAACTATGTACCTCAAGAGAACAATATGACCCCAGAACAACGACAACAACTAGTTAAGTCGTTACTCCCATGGAAGAACCGTACTTTCTACGTACCGTTTACTAGTGGGAGTGCCATGCTGTTGCTTTCGGGCTTCAGCCAATCGGGCAGGCACGACCGGGGCAGTACCACTGTCTCACAGAAAACCGGCGTGAAGTGATGCAATAGGTTCATCTTATTGTACTCGCGTTTCGTGCGGTGAGTGAGACTCCCGGAGCCCATCAATTCCCCCCCCAGAATATGAAGATGCAGTTTAAACAGAGATTACCCCAGGGGGGTACCACACGTTTCCGCTGTGGAGAATCCCCCTCTGAGCGTCCATCATCGGAACAATCAGTATTCGGTGGTGGATGCACAGGCTGCCCTTCGTATTCTGGGGTGGGCAAAAACTGCTCAAAAAACTGTAAGTTTCGATCTCGGGGCAAACGGAAGAATTTACCGAAGGCATCCCCTTCCACGCTCTCAGTGGACTTTACCAATGTTAGGGGGCTCAACTCTAATCTTAACTCGGTTCACTTTCACCTCGAAACTGCGAAGCCGGCCTTATTCTTCCTTACTGAGACTCAGATATCCTTCCCGGCTGATACTTCCTACCTCTCCTACCCGGGGTACAAATTGGAACATTCATTTGTGCCGCGGGCGGGAGTTTGCGTGTACGTCAGAGAGGATATCTGTTCTCGTCGCCTCGGGTCGCTTGAAGGAAGGGACCTATCTAGCCTCTGGCTGCGCGTAGACTGCGATGACCATCCGCGATTCTACGCATGCCTGTATAGGTCCCATAGCGGAAATACCGAAACTGAGCGACTCATTGAGCACATCCAAATGGCTACAGATTCCCTGCTCGAAGATCGAAGGCGATTTTAACGCTCACCATGCCGATTGGCTCGGTTCGGAAACCACCGATCACGCGGGAAGATCCTTTCACGACTTTGCTTTAGCTTACGACCTGTCACAAATGGTCCCTGCGATTACGCGAATACCAGATGTGGATGGTCATAAACCCTCTTTGTTGGACCTTCTGCTGACCTCACATCCGGAGACCTATCAAGTCTCTGTTGACCCGCCATTGGGTTCATCGGATCATTGTGTGGTCCGGAGTACTGTGCCTACTACGCGCCCTCCTCGGCCCCGTTTTTCGGGTTGTCGTCGTATTTGGCACTATCGGTCAGCAGATTGGGATGGGATGCGGTCTTTCTTTGCGTCCTACCCTTGGGGGCCTATGTGCTTTTCGTCGGAAGCTCCAGATTCCGTCGCTGCCTCTGTCGCCGAAGTGGTTCTGCAGGGCATGGAACTTTTTATTCCATTCTCTGCGGTGCCGATTGGTGGCAAGTCACAGCCCTGGTTTAAGCGTTCTTGCAAGGCGGCATCGCGTCGAAAGCGAGAATGCTTTAATGCATGGGCGGAAGCGGCGATATCTCGTGATGCCAATACCAGCGAACATAAAAAAGCATATAACTCAGCCTCCAGGTCCTTCAAACGGGAAATCGCTAAGGCAAAGTCAGAGCATATCGCCAGATTTGGCGAGAGATTGGCCCAACTCCCTTCTGGGACCCGAGCCTTCTGGTCTCTCGCCAAAGCTGTACAAGGGAATTTTTGTCAGCCATCGATACCACCGCTGCACAGAGAGGATGACTCGCTCGCCCACACTGCGAAGGAGAAGGCCGACCTCTTGGGCTGTCTCTTCGCGTCCAACTCGACTTTGGATGACCGGGGGAGATCACCACCGGCGATTTCGCGGTGTGATAACTCAATGCCGGAAATCACATTCCAGCAACGTGCTGTTCGCAGAGCACTATCTTCCTTGGACATTCATAAGTCGAGCGGGCCGGATGGTATCCCTCCAAATGTGCTGCGTACATGTGCTCCTGAGTTGGCTCCGGTCCTGACGCGCCTTTTCCGGTACCTGTACTCGCTCGGCACTGTCCCGAAGTGCTGGAAGACCGCTTCGATACATCCGATCCCTAAAAAAGGCGATCGCACTGATCCATCCAACTATCGCCCAATTGCAATAACCTCCTTGTTCTCCAAACTAATGGAATCCATTATTAATGGCCAGCTCTTGAGTTATCTAGAGGGCCACCAGCTGATTAGCGATTATCAGTACGGCTTTCGTCGTGGTCGTTCAGCTGGTGACCTTCTAGTATACCTTACTCATAGATGGGCAGAGGCAATTGAGTCCAAGGGGGAGGCACTAGCGGTTAGTTTGGACATAGCGAAAGCCTTCGATCGGGTGTGGCACAAAGCACTGCTCTCGAAGCTACCAGCCTACGGGCTTCCTGAGAAATTATGCGACTGGATCTCCAGCTTTCTAGCCGATCGGAGCATCAAGGTCGTCGTCGACGGAGCATGTTCCGACCTTAAACCCGTGAATGCTGGGGTCCCACAAGGCTGTGTTCTGTCCCCGACCCTGTTTCTTCTGCATATCAATGACATGTTGCAACTTAGCAACATTCATTGCTATGCGGACGACAGCACTGGGGATACTCTTTACACTGGCCGGGCAGGTATTTCTCGGGCAGTTGTCGATGAGTACCGGAACAAACTTGTGTCTGAAGTCGAAACTCTTTTACGTGGAGTCTCGGACTGGGGTAGACTAAACCTAGTCCAATTTAACCCCAAGAAGACACAAGTTTGCGCGTTTTCCGCGAAAAAAATACCCTTTGTCGCTACTCCTCTTTTCGAAAACACTCTTCTTGAAGCCACAGCCAGCATCGGAATACTTGGCGTTGACATATCGAACGACGTTCAGTTTCGCGGTCATTTGGAGGGAAAGGCTAAATTAGCCTCCAAAAAGCTTGGTGTGCTCAGCAAGGCGAGACGGTACTTCACTCCGGGCCACCGCTTGCAACTCTATAAAGCGCAAATACGGCCCCACATGGAATACTGTTCTCACCTCTGGGCGGGGGCTCCCCAGTACCAGCTCCTTCCACTTGACCGTATCCAACGAAGAGCGGTTCGAATCGTCGATGACCAATCCCTCTCCGAGCGGCTCGATCCTTTGGCGTTGCGTAGAGATGTGGGGTCACTCTGCATCTTCTACCGCATTTACCATGGAGAGTGTTCAGAGGAGTTGTTCGGATTAATACCTGCAGCTGAGTTTCAGCATCGGACGTCGAGGCAAAATACAAAATTCCACCCGTATCACCTCGACGTCCGACGTTCCACGACTGAGCGTTTCTCAAGGCAATTTTTGCCGCGCACCACCGCTATGTGGAACCAGCTGCCAGCTGAAGTATTTCCGAACCAATTCGACTTAGGGTCCTTCAAGAAAAGAGCGTACAAATTCTTAAAAGGCCGGCAACGCACTCGCGAGCCCTCTGGCATTGAGAGTGTCCATGGGCGGCGGTATCACTTAACATCAGGTGAGCCTCCTGCCCGTTTGCCCCCTATTTTATAAAAAAAAAAAAAAAAAAAAAAAAAAAAACCAACAAGGAGGTAGAAGCTCTGGAAACTTCCGTAAACCACTCAATATTCCTCAACAGGGTCATCATGCACATAAAAATTCGGATGTCACCATGCGGTCAGTGTCAAAACCCCAAAAACCCCCATATTTAATTGAAGAGGTATTTTATACTGAGAATAACCCTTATAATTCGGACCCGGAGTTCCAAGGTACATGTTATAATTGTTACAATAGTCTACAGGACGAAAGCGATGTCGAGCCAAATTCTTGTCAGGAGGAAGCCGAATACAACCCGGATTTTCACGAAGCTCAGGGAGAGGAAGATCGGAGGTAGTGAAAATCAACGTCCAAAATACCGACCATCTACCGTACATAGAGCTGCCGGAGTTTCAAGGTAAGTTCTTAGTAGATACCGGTGCCAGTCGGAGTGTTGTTTCATCTGATGTTATTTTTGGCAATATTTGGGAACAATTGGTTGAGTTCGAGCCTTTCGAAATATCCACCGCACATAGTAGATCACGTCATAAGTACATAGTACACCTCCCTTTACCACCAATTTTTAACACAGATACAATTCATAAATTTTTAATTTTCGACTTTGACCCAAAATATAAGGGACTAATAGGATGTGACTTACTGAAACATTTAAAAAGTAATATTGACTTAAATCGAGGAATATTACGTACAGAAACAGCGAATATACCAATTTATTTTAATCATCCTTTGCGTAAAATTAAAATTGAGCCCAAATGTGAGAAGGTAGTAAGAATAAAGACTAATTATATAGATGGACAGTATATTCATAACAAACACTATTGGTCTGAAGGTTTGGAATCCCCCACAGCGTTAGTTACAGTTAAAGCCGGTTCTTTTAAAACTACTGTTGTTAATAGTACTGACGAAAACATGTTTATTTACGATAAATCCCCTATAGAGTTGGAGGCTTATTCTGAAACTAAGAACGAGTTTGTAGAATTAAATACATTAAATGCTAACATAGACGTAGATAAGGAGCTCTGTGACAATTTGAATAAAATTCGAACTGGTCACATGAATGAGGAAGAAAAGCGAGAAATTACTAGGCTTTGTTATCGTTACCGCGACATTTTTCATTCAGAAAATGTACCATTAACTTTTACACATGCAGTTAAACATCAGTTAAGATTGTCAAATGATACACCAATTTACGTTCGTAGTTACAGACAAGCCCCACAACAACGTGCAGAAATACGTAACCAAGTTGATAATTTACTAAAGCAAGGTATTATTAGAGAAAGTATTTCACCATGGTCGTGCCCAGTGCATATCGTACCTAAGAAACCGGACGCATCTGGTAAAGTTAAATGGAGACTAGTAATAGACTACAGACGACTTAACGACCGGACAATTGAAGACAAATATCCCTTACCTAACATACACGACATACTTGACAGATTAGGACGTGCTCAATACTTTACTACTCTTGATCTTGCTAGTGGTTATCATCAAGTGGAAATGCACCCAGAAGATATAGAGAAGACAGCGTTCACTACTGAACGAGGTCATTATGAATTTTTGCGCATGCCATTTGGACTTAAGAATGCACCTAGCACATTCCAACGGTTAATGGACCATATTCTTAGAGGTTTACCGAACGTTTATACATACCTGGATGACGTTATCATAATAAGTACGTCATTACAAGAACACATAGAAAGGCTGCGTGAAGTTTTTGAAAGATTTAAAACTCATAACCTTAAGGTTCAGTTAGATAAGTCGGAATTCCTCCAAAAACAAGTAAATTTTTTAGGCCATGAACTTACAGACGAAGGACTGAAACCAAATAAGGACAAGATCAAAGCTGTACTTGACTTCCCGTTGCCTAAAAACCAAAAAGAAATCAAATCATTTTTAGGACTAGTAGGTTACTACCGCAAGTTTATTAAAGACTTCGCAAAGTTAACAAAGCCTATGACAGTTTGCTTAAAAAAAGGCAGAAAAATTGTGCATACGGCAGAATTCTTAGAGTCATTTAACAAGTGTAAACAAATACTTACCAACGATCCGATATTGCAGTACCCCGACTTTGACCAACCGTTCATATTGACAACTGACGCATCTGACTTTGCTCTAGGCGCTGTGTTATCTCAGGGTAGAGTAGGATCTGATAAACCCGTAGCTTATGCGTCGCGTACTTTATCAGACTCAGAGTCGCGTTATTCCACTATCGAAAAAGAGCTTTTAGCGATAGTGTGGGCAATAAAATATTTTAGACCCTATATCTTTGGACGTAAGTTCACAATTTATACTGATCACAGACCCCTTACATGGTTGATGTCGCTAAAAGATCCTAATTCAAAGTTGACGCGCTGGCGACTGAAATTGGCGGAGTATAACTTTAATGTTGTTTATAAGAAGGGACTGCAAAACACTAACGCAGACGCACTATCTCGAGTCAAGATATTTCATCACAGCATTGATTCACTTGCAGTAAACCTTGACGATAATGAAGACGATGAATTAATTGGTCGAATATTTGAAAATGTCCGTATAACTCAACAAAATGACAGACAGACTGATGACGAACCGATGGCAGGCCCGAGTAGACAAGATGATAACTTAGACCCAGACGTACAACTAGACCCACAGAGCCCCTCAATTGCAGAATCAGCTATTGATAAAAATCAACTAAGTGAGGTAGAATTAGTTAGTACTAATAATACCCAACCAGATAATGAAAATAACGGTATCCCTATTTTATCTGACGCAATCGATAGGCAACTAAAACAATTTCATATTAGGTCAACCCCAGGTACCACTTACAGAGTAGAAGATAGGTCAACCAACCGACGCACTGTTATTAAAGACGTTTTTATTCCCGTAAATAACACAGAACAGGAAATAATTCGGTTTCTTAAAGAGCACACCATTGCAGATCGCATATTCCACTGTTATTTTTATAACGATGAATTGTACCCAAAATTTTGTAAAGTTTATTGTACCACATTTAATAATCGAGGTCCAAAACTTATTAGATGTACCACGCGCGTTACGCTAGTTGAGAATAAGAACGAACAGGAAGCGTTGATTAGGAAGTATCATGAAGGTAAGACAGTACACCGCGGTATACAGGAAACACTTAAGCAATTGCACAGAAATTACCATTGGCCTAACATGTTACTTACTATTCAAAGGTATATTAACCAATGTGACATTTGTTTGAAAGCGAAGTATGAAAGAAACCCTTTAAGACCCCCTTTAGCAGTTACTGAAACACCTCGTAAGCCCTGGGAACATTTATTTATGGATTTATATTCAGCAGGAGGAGGTACCTTTCTCACTATAATAGATAATTTTTCAAAATTCGCACAGGCAGTTCCGTTAAATGCATGCAGTAGTATACATGTAGCCGAAGCATTATTACAAGTTTTCTCTGTTTTGGGACTCCCGCATAATATTACAACAGACTCAGATAATAAGTTCGATAATGACGTAATTAAGGAAATTTGCTCTCTACATGATATTAACATTCATTTTACAACCCCGTATAACCCTAACTCGAACTCACCAATAGAACGTTTTCATTCAACTATAGCTGAAATAGTTAGAATTCAGCGTATGATTAATAAAGACGACCCAATTCAGTTAATTATGAAATATGCCATAATAGCTTACAACAACGCTATTCACTCGGCAACCGGTTATTCACCACACGAGTTATTATTTGGTCACACAACTTCACGTAACCCATTGGAGCTGCACTTTCCGAAGGAATTTTATCAAGATTACGTCCTAAAGCATAAGGCAAACGCAGAAGCTATACAGCAATCTGTTACTGCCCTAATGTCAACAAATAAAGAACAGGTAATAGCCAGGCGTAATAAGCAAGCTGTAGACATCGTATTCAAGGTAGGTGAAACCGTATATAAACAGGTGGCGAAAACAGCAAGGAACGACAAAACTAAACCCGTATTTAAAGGTCCGTATAAAATTATTCACCTCCACCCTAATAATGTAGCCGAGATAATAGGTAGTCATCCAAATTCTAAATCGATTAGAGTTCATTATAAACTCCTTAGAAGGCCCCACCTTGTTCCAGGATCCTCATCGCAGGAGCAATCATGCTCTGTTCAAGAGGTGACGTAATCCTTAATCCTGTTAACAACAATCCGGGAATCCTTTTGCTTAAACAAGGGCGGATAATGAAACAAATAGATATTTTTAATTTAGCATGTGTGTATAACATGACTTATTTGCAGTCAACCATTAATGAGTTAGCGACATTATTCGCAAGCATAAATACCACAGAATTGTATACAATGCATACAGATCAAGTGCAAAATTCTTTTAGAGCTCAAATAGAACATAATCTATCTTTAGTGAATAGAAAAATTGATTATATTATTCCCCAGAATGTTAGGCGCAAACGAGGTCTTATTAACGGTTTAGGCTCAGTTATAAAGTCCATAACAGGTAATCTAGATCAACAAGACGCTCTTAAATTTGAAGCTGATATTTTGGCTATTAAAAACAAGGTTACTTCTATGCAAAAGGTTCAAAAGAAGACATTAGTAATAGCCGAAAACACGATAAAAGAATTTGGTCTCCAATTAGATAAAATCAATGAAAATCAGCGAAAGTTAGTTATGTATTTGGAGAATACAACAAAGACGAATGATGTGCTAGCTAATCACGTTCGTAACTTAGACATTTATGTTCAAATAGATTTTAGTTTGCAAATTATATTAGATAAGTTAATGATATTAGAAGATGCTATAACATTTTCGCAATTAGGTGTTATGCACCCTAGTATTATAAGTCCGCAGAATTTAATATATGAATTATTACAGCTTGGAAATATATACAATTTAGAACCAATTACAGATTTAAATATAGGAAATATAAGAGAACTAGAAAGGTCAATAACAGTAAAAGCGTATAGTACTAAGCACTCATTAACATTTATTTTACAAATACCTTCTATTGATAAAAGTATATATGATCTTATTCATTTATATTCTATCCCTGATACCGAGTACCTCACCATTATACCCAAATCCAAATTCCTTGCACTTGGAAGCGATGAGTACGCATACCTCGACAACAGCTGCAAGTCGATCACCGAGAGCGTTCATCTCTGCGAGTCTCTGCAAATGAAATCCTTCACAAAATCAGAAGATTGCATCGTCAACCTCATAAAACACAAGAATGCCAACTGCAGCCGTGTTAAGATGGTACTAGGTGACAGCAAAATCCAAAAAACGCGGGACAACACGTGGCTGGTCATACTTAAGCGAGAAGAGATCGTAAGAGCACAATGTGGGACCAACACATCTTACCATCGTGCATCGGGAATCCATCTTATAACCGTAACAGAAGATTGTCGCGCAGAAGTTGCGAACATGACGCTGCAGTCACATGTCACGAAATTGGACTTAGATGAAATAATACCATTGCCCCAAAAACAAGACTCACCTGTGGATGTCGTGCGGTATCAAGTAAAATTGCAAGATCTGGAATTAGATAACGTTCGGCAATTACTGGACAAGGCTGAAGATCTGGAGAAGCAGGGTGACATTAACGATTGGCCTAAGATGATGGCAACTCCAAGCTGGACAACTATCATCCTCTATCTATTACTGATATGTGCAGTATCATGGAAAGTGTATAAAAAGTTATCAAGCAGATGCACCAAGAACGCACGGAAGATCACGCCTACCAGTGAGGACACTGGTGGAAGCTGTAAAATCAGCTTCTCTCTGAAGGACGGAGGAGTTACCAAGGCATAACCCTTGGTAATCGCTGACGTTGCACTCAGCGATTTCGCCGACTATAGTTTATTTGAAAGTTATTATTGTATTCGTATTATTTAGATTTAGATCAGTCTTGTAGTAGATTTCAAATTGTAAAGACATATAAATAAATAAATTCTTTTTTTAATGTCTTTTCGGTCTGCCTGAACATAACTCATGGCTTACCTAATTTATTATTTTTCATTTATTTATTGGATATAAGTATCTCGTATAAACCTTAAGATGGAGAAATTTTCTTTTGAGCAAAATTAAAGGAATGCTTATTGCCAGCTTTGTTGATTGCATAGCCAGTATTCCTTATTAAAAATAATATGGTCGTACCTCCGATTATAATAACAGAGTTTTACGATCTTATTAAAACTGTGTTTGTTTGTTTTGATCATCACAAAAATACCTTATGAAATTTTATATTACTTACAGTGGCATGATTAAAATCGTTAATGTTTCAACATTCGACAAATCCTTTCAAATTCCACGTTTACATTATATAATAAAATATGAATGGTACGAAGATTAATATTACGGAGAAATGTTTAGCTCGTGGTTTCAAGAATTTTGCAGTGAAACCGTGATATCTGTGAATGTATTTCATTACAAGTAGTTGGAAACCCAACGATATTCACTCGCAATATCGATGTAAATTGTAGCGGTCAATTGCAATGTGTGTAGCGACTGCAAGCTTAACTTATACAGCGGTACAAAAGCCAGCGATAAAAACTGCGCCTTGTTATGGCAACACGGTATGTATGGTTCTAGGAATTTAATAAAATTATTCAATTGTTAAAGTATATTTCGATGTATGAAACATCTTGATTTCTTGTTCGATCTTGGTTAAGCAACGCAATAATGCCAAGTTGTATAAATTTCCAGAGTTGTATAAATATCTTCCTTTAAATGTATACTTTGAAAGGAACTTATCTTACAATAAGATCCACCTTATATATCTTCTAATGCTAATTTTTTTTTTGTTAAATTAAGTTTTTTCCGTTAATTTATATATTTAATTTTTTAGTGTTGGTTATAAGTTAACTTTTATAAAGGTTGTCCAGTCTTCTCTAGTAGTCGCGGTCGTCTATCATTTGGCCAACAGCGTACAGCGTTTGCATCGTAAAGCGAATGCTTTATGGCTACTCTCCGTTTAGGCAGGCCTTTGAGATCTGGAATTGGACTCATGATTTCATTGTACACAGTATCGAAATTTTAGTTATCTGTTTTGTCATTGCACATTTTACTTACTGCCTGAGCCGCTCTTTTACCTGCGTACGAACTTGTTTAGTGTTATTTATCCTAGGATCTTCCGAATTGGATAGTGAAAGTCTAATTTTACATATGCTTTACACACATTAAATGCTAATAAGTATGACTAACGTAGATAAATAATCAACACGATATATTTGTTTCCTGTAATCTTTCTAATACGTACTGTACTGTATACTTAGATTATACGTAACCAACAGCAAAAAAGCAGGCTTTTGAAATAAAATGAACGTCATTTTTCAAATTTCATATTATATGAATAGTGGAGGAACCTGGTGTGATATTTTAAATAGACGCTATGTTATTCCTATCCTAACTAGTTCAGCTGTTAAAGCTTGAACTATATTATAACATCACTATGGAAGTCTAAATGCCTTATATACAAAAATGTACATGCAAGTATTCATAAAACTCCCCATTTCCGTTTGTTTGGCATCTCGAAGCGAGGAACCGAGTGATTTTTGCGAAAACGGCTAACGAATTCTATCCATATAAAATCATTCGTTCAATACGAGACCGATTGAATGGCTAAACGGTTAAATGAAAACCATTCCTCAGCGGATCTTAGCGTGCCTATAGCACAAGCCTATAGTTATTGCAGCACACGTTCAGTTTACGTGAACAATTTTATTGAGTTAGCTGACGGGTTAAGCTGGTAATTTGTTGCTTTAGTATCGGGAATGCGTTATGAATGATAAGCATGTTTACTAGATTCTTTGTATAAAACGAAACAAAAGTAAAAATATATAAATATCGTTTTTTAAAACCTAAACATAACAATCATACATTATTTACAATCTTCTACAGCGAGGAAATGCTGCAGGCGTTAAAGGTCTCACTCACTACCACAGAGACCAAGCTTTTTAACTTTGTTTTAGTTTTCTTTGTATTAATTTTTAATTATTTATTTCATTACTATGTAGGTTAAAAATAGAATTATATTTGGCATTCGTACTTGTAATTGTGTTTCTCTATATCTGCGTAAGACACGTAAGTGAATAGATTTCTGTGTCTGCCACACGCCGTATTTGTCACTTAGGTATTTGTTTCTTATCATTTATTTAACTATAAGAGTAAATAAATATTGATATTGAATAAATATTGATCACATAAGTATAAAAATCGATTAGCGCACAACTGATCTCAGTAATATGGCAAAAGAGAACGAAAACGTTTGCACTATTCCAGATTTTCCAGATTTTGTCCCTAAAGATTATACGTGCTTTAAATTCAATCCAAGTCGCCTGCTAATCAGAATTACATGGTGAAAGCCGGTCAGACATCTTGCCTGAACAGTAAATCTCAGATTTTCCATATATGAGAAACATTCAGGTTCAGTCAAAGGAAAATCGAACCAATTCTGTGATGTATATGAGTGAAATCGTATGGAAGGTAAATTCCGGGGATAACTGCATTCCTACAATTTAATACAGGTTTAAGTGAAATAATGACTTACAATGTACAAGTCAAATTTCTGTAATCGATCGAACTGAAATCGCGACGAGTCAAGTCGTAAAATAAAGAACTTCTTGCGCTTAAAATTACATAAAAATTGTCTTTTACGATACAATAGCAATAAATTTTATTACTGTTATTCTCGAAGTCGGTTTATTGCCCTTAAAGTTATGATCGAACTGTATAGATGTCACTTTGTATCTACAGATATTGACGAAAACATTTCATTAAATTAGATCATATATTTGCATATAATAGATTTAGGATTATAACTTTTTCCGTGAAATCAGAGAAGACCCCTGCAACCCCCTGTTACAATATGTTTTCGTAGTTGTCTCGTGACCATAAGCTAAATAGTTTTGCGTACACCTGCTACAAACTTTAGTATGAGGTCGTAAATGTATTTGCAATTTATTAGCATTGTGTATAACCGCTAAGCACCCATTATTTAATAAATCAATATTTAATATGATAACAGTGTGTTGAAATCACCAAAAACAACAATTATTTCTCAGTGTTTCATGTCAGTCATATGGTAGTGATTTTTAAGTTACAGCACAAAGCCAAAACAAAAACTAAATTATAAGCTATCAAGTTTCTATTAAAATATATTTGTTATCTTTCGTAAAAAAAAATTAGTCTTGGCCTCAGATTTCTTCTAGCCTTTTAAGCTATATTTGGGTTTAAGGCATGTCTTTTTTCTTCGTGATGTTTTTCTTCACTTCGACTGTTAAATACGCACTGCGTCAGTCGTACACCATTTATTTACCACAATATCTATTGGAAATCTTATTATAACGGTATATTAATATAATTTGTTAATTTGGAATGTGATTTGTTTGTTAAAAGCAAATTAAAGTTGACCACTGCTCTGAACAACAACGTTGTGGTGTTTTTAACTAACGGAGGTCAGGTTACAACGGGCAGCGACGTGACAAAGTTGCAAAATATTTGGACTGAAAATTACTTCTGAACTACATCTATTATTTACGATAGAGACAATTTCTATGTGTAACAGTGTTAGTACTGACTAGGCACGAGACTCAACCCTACGGTCGGACGTCCGAATCCCGACAGTGCACCTAGTTGCAATTAGTTTTTCGATGGGAACATTTATGACATGTCTTATGTGAAACTTTATAGAGAGTATTTCTATTTGAGTTATTGTTGACCGTACTATAAAGTCATAAAAAATATATTAATTATAATTAGATTTTACTTAGCCTCATGTATCAGATTACATGACTACACAATTATTATTTTAACGGATTGTGTTAATAAAAAATTGCGTTCTAATTTTAAATTTAAAAGCAGATTCTAAATTGAAAACTTTCACCTCTCGGTGCGACACCTAACTAGCCATATTTCATACTTATAAACCTACTGTATTTAAGTTATTAATAATGAGACAGATGGATGAACACTGTACAGTTTGCTGACGCATGGTCAAGATGCTGATAATCCCTGATATACGATTGCCTTAGCTTCTGTTCACACAATGGCTGTTATTAATTGCAACGGACCTCGAGTAGGTAGCGCTAGAGATACATTTTATGAACGTATAGATATGTTTTTTATGTTTGTTTGTTTTTGTGTTACATATGTCGATAAATAAAATTTACTGTGGTTGTAGGCTGAGGTATGTTCGACCTCCGTTTGTGCACCAAAACATTAGAAAAAAGAAAAAAAAAACCTTAAAAAGCTAATGGCGCTACAACCTTTTAATATTTAGCCTTAGATTTCTGTATCTCTTTCGTGATCATTTGTTTTTTCAAATAGGCAAGTAAGTCATCCATGTTTACGTTCACCGAGCTTCCTTTAACGAGCCACTGTTAAGTGCTGTTTATTTGTCATTAATTCAAAAAGGTATGATAACACTTCACTGTGATAACACGTATCTTTTGAGCGTTAGATTACTATAGAATTGGTAAACATAAAGTTCTAAGCGGGAACAAACAACCAAACTTCTTTCGAAGTTAAATTAACCTAAACTAAAATTTCCAATTCATCAGAATATGTTGTTGTAGAACTAGAATTAGTTAATTACTTAATGAACACTTTGTCGCATTAACATATACAATCATATATAATAAATTATTTTAAACAATTACAAAAAAAGTTACGATTAATCAGATGGAAAGGATAAATAGAGTTTTAAATACCTACGTGTTATAACAGTTTTTTTTTCAATAAATTTTCTCTGCACAAAGACTTTACATATTACAATCTAGCCTAACTTAATTATTAAAATTATAATGAACATAAGACAGTGTCCCATAACACTACTTACAGTCTCTATTAAGGGAAACTGTGTTATAATATTAATAAAAAACAGTGCTTACAAAACTACTAATACCTATGATTCAGTAGTTTGCAACAATTTAGGAACATGATGTGGCAACCGCAATCGCCAATGCGTAAATATCTATTGTCGAGGTCAGTTACGCACTAGACGTGTCTAACTAAATATCAACCATAAGACATCGACTTCTACGATGTGAACGTCATTCAAGTGTTTAATTTGCCACGACATCTCGAGTCATTTAAATATTTACCCAACCTACCTTCTAAAAAAATTCAATGAATTATGAACAGTAAGTGTGTGTTTCCAGATTTTGTGTTAAGAAAAACAAGCAATCTGTATGTATTATGTAAACGCACTCGAGCGGAAAGGCTCCCTATGTTTATATTATTGTGATCGAGTTGGATATTGTGTAAAGAAAAATATTTTAGACAATTACGCTTGTTATTTAAAGCTTTTTTATCAATACAGGTAGATTGTGCTCTCAAAACTGCGTAAGTAATATATATACTATTGGCAGCCATTTTTTCATGTAACTACTATAATAATAGAAATAATGAGTTTTCGCTACATACATATTGTGTACGGTCGCAAATGTCGTGATGTTAGTTTTTTCAGCGAATTAGTCACCAATTCAGTCAATACTAAGCGAGATACATTTTTTGTTTGACATATAAAACAATTGACTCATCTAGTCTCTCCCTGATTAATATTTTAAAGTACTCAAAACCTCGATAATAATGTTAAATTTTTCAGAGATTTAAGAGAAATATATTCGAGAAACCTTCAGATGTAAACTAAAGGGCGGGATTATTAGAACTAATTAATTAAAAAAAAATAAGAAATTTCCACCATATTATATCTTTAGATTAATACGCATACAGCACACGTTCTACTTACAAAGCACACAACAATAAATTTCCTAATACGCAGCTTAACCCGCAACACGAGCACGTTGTAAATTCTGCACCGCTCCATATTTTTTCCATATTCGAAGTTTTGGCACTTTGTATTTGGTGTCGGGTTGATCCATAAACCTTCACTTTATGCGAACTAAGGGAGTATTGTGAATGAACAGAATTTTTATTGGCGTCGACTGCCGTGAATACTGAACGACAATATATGCCGAGCTATATTTAAGGTGCTTTAGTGAATGAGGTGTGATATGTTCGAAAATATGCGCAGAATTTTCCTAGTACTTATAGGTGTCGGGAAATTTATTTTTTATGTCACTTAAGTATTGTTCACGTTCAATACGTGATCGATTTCTACAAGCGATATAAATTTCATATTATGTGATATAAAAAAACAGCTATATGCTCAAAATAAAGGTTGCTAATAACATATTATATGCAAGACACTGAAAATAATTTACGAAACTTATAGTACAATGTTTCGGGACTTTTAAATCCGAGAGTTATTTTATTTAAAGCGACAGAATTGTACCTATGTATAAAAATGATTGATAGAGAACCTCAACCCCCTATTTGAATCAAGGAATTCTCTATATTAGAAGGGACCTAATAAAGGCCCTGCAAAAATAGTGGTTGGCCGCAACGCCCCGGGAGACCGAAACGTAATAGAAACGGGCAGCCGTATTAAAGGGTTAGAATTGCCCTGTTTACGTGGGATCCTTTTAATTTAATTGATTTCAATTAAATTTCTAAATGGGCTTTGGAAAATAATATTAATCTTCGTTCGATTGCCGATGTTTTAATACATTTTGAACATTCGAGTATCCCTCGCGTATGGCTACATACACAGATTATATATGTAAATCATTGGTCGTACAGGTAACGCAATCAGTGTTAAGATAATAATGATCGATCGAAAACAATGCATACAAAGTTTAGTAAAGTACAAAACTCGTCATGTAACTTCTGGAATATCTTCATCCAATTAATACTAATAACCGGTGCTAATAACACGAAGTTTCCTTTGTCCGTGTTCCCGTATGGTAACGCAAGAGTATATCACATAGTTCCAGAACACTCACGACTTCAAATAATTAAACTCTGTACTGAATATGCTGCCACTAACACACTATTGTTCGTGCTATAAGACTCAGACTACACTGAAATCTCGCTAAGCATTCTTTTTCTACTACCCAGTTATATACGGGGTGCCGGAATAAGATACATTCTTAGACTGACTCGCCTACGGAAGGTTAGTCTATGTTGAGACTTGCCATGTACGCAGAAGTTATTGTGTATCAGTGCACACTCTTCTTCGAAATCTCATAATACGAAGAGGCAGTCCGACTTGCATTACCAGAGAAGCTGGACATAACAATCACTTTAAGCATGTAGGAATCGCATATCCGTAGAGTTTCTTTAAGTTTTTTCTAGTTGATGCGCATCCGGAAAGTTTTTCACAAATAAGTTAAGTCATGTGCATACAAGAACGTACGATTCTAGTTATAATAACTTTATTAATTTTTGATATAAAAACAATTTTCTTATAAAATTACCGAAAATTGCTAATTGTATAACTAGTAGGTACGTCACAAAGCTGAAGAGTGGACGTTTCAAAGAGTCATGTATACAAAATAAAAAGTTAATCTTTTAGTAATAGTGCCGAGTTACATTATGTTCACGTCTTTACACTGTTACTTTAAAAGTAGCAAAGAGAATTCTCATAAAATACTTATATGACGAAACAAAAACCTCTAGGTAACTAAAAAAAGGAGGAGCGGTCTTTATAAAAAAAATATTTTCAGGTAGGGAAGAGCACATCATAATATATATATGGGAATTGAATTAAATTACTTCTCTTCTTATAATGTCAAATAAAGAAACGAGCTCTGAAAAGGCTAGTTAACTTAAAAATAATATTTGCGTTATTCTGTGCCAAGCCTTAACGAAGACTCTCACAAGAATCCAACGAGCGAGCGGTGTCTTATACAAATTTAGGATAGTAAATTTTGTTAGCAAATTACACTGCTTATCATCCTGACGGGATCAGAATTTAAGAGACAACCTTAGGATCTCGCTAGGTGAAATTATAATGCCATGTGACATATTCAAGTGTACGAGGTCTAGAAACTAGAAATGTTAATGTTGGAGCTGTATTATTTGTTAAAATAATTAAACACAGTTGTTACAGTGTCTAAATATTTTTTTTATTAAAGTCTCTTAATTCTACTATATATTAGCTTCCATTAATAAAATATTTCTAACTGTGTTTAATTTTTACAACTCTATGATAATTTAAACATTATATTTTTTATTTTTACATGACAGGTACGGATGTTCCTACAAACTAAACTACATTATTAAACCTTTGCACTGAAGATGCCACTGAAATGCTGTGATTTCAGTTTCAGATCTTCAGTGCTGGTTTATAGATATATTCAATTTAATTTAAAAAAAATATATTCAGGTTGCAAGTCTTCGCCGAAAATAATCTTAATATTGCGCCCTATTAGCCCCGATACTACGCGTAATATACAACCTGCTTAGACGCTATCAACTGTCAGGAAAATGATATATAACTTACAAATTAATTATTCACTTACAAATTAATTAATTTATATTATTCGCGAAATACTACAATTTTTTTTATAGAACAGGGGGAAAACAGGCAGGAGGCACATCTGATGTTAAGCGACTCCGCCGCACATGGACACTTAATGCCAGAGGGCTCGCGAGTGCGTTGCCGGCCTTTTTTATTATGCATATATAAATAAAGTTTCTTACACTGATTACTGTAAACTGAAATTTGATTAACTATAATATATAAATGTCGCATGTATTTAAATTACATACATTTAAAACAATAACATATTTGTAAAATGAGCAAAACAGTTATAGTCAACTAATTGAATTATGATTAAATAGAACTTTAATCAAAATATCCACATTACGTGAAATAACAACAAACATCTATTCAATATATTGTTTACTGTATCGAAAATACAAACCGCACGCATTTAAATATAAAATAATTTCTCATTTTAATTTGATGAATTCGTATTTTATATCAAAATATAAAATCTTTTGCTCCAAAAAGCATAGAGTATATGTATGTTGTGGCACGTCGTATCTCGGAAACTGCGCAACCGGATACAGGCATCGTGAATAACCACACTCCGGTGAAACATTCTCACCCAAATATCGCTATTTCGTATATTTCTTGCTTAAAGTTTTGTTTAACAAATCGGTATTTTCATTGGGAACACTTTATGTAAAATTTGTTCACCCTTTCGGCAGCTTTGATTTTTAATGCAAGTCCGTCCGCCATTTTGTCTACGCAACAACGAGATTTTACTTTTATTTTATAGAATAACTAATATACGATTAAACTGACACTTATCACTTCTGTAAAATATATTATGCATAGTGCAGGTAAAACGTGCGAATTTCGACACGTTCGAATTTGTAACTCGGCTGTGCACCAATGGGTGTTTCTACGTGCAAATAATAGATGTACGATAAAGAAGACATATTGGTTACATGTAAAAGGCAGACTAGACTTTTGCTACATGCCTTGATTCACCTTGATATGTGTTTATAGTTATGTAAGTAAGTTCATGCTCCTGTATAACCGTGCCTTGTTGAAAGAGGTGACGCGCTTACCTATTTATTTATTCATTATTTTGATTTAATGACAATATGTAACTGCTTGTGATGCGTCGCAAGAGTTAACAAACTTTGGAACAATATTTATGGCAATTTAAAGTGACGGAGAGTTTATTGCCAGTTCTTGTCCGTTCTACTCCGATTGATTTGAGATCTGGAAGTAAATTAAATTTTAGAAGATTTTTTTACAGACGTAATCAGTTACCAATTGAATAATCATTTTATTTGGTTTTTATTGTAAAGTAAGGTTTGGCCCTGGCAGTTCTAGCGCCACTATATTATCGGGCTATATAACAATAACGTTGCAGATTGAATTTGATAGTGATTGACTTGATACATAAACTTTCTATTCTAACTGATACCTTCCAACCTTTTTTAACGATTTATATTATTAAAAACACATGAAGAATATTTTAACAGTTTAACGAGTCGAGATGTAAGCTAAACCTAATTTACATTCCGCCTCGCTAATAGAATTCAGTAATTAATCTAACAAGTATCAGTAAACTTCATCATGAACTTACTCAAAGTGCGATTAATATAATACGTATATTATTACGACAAATTGTACACCACTAGACACCCGATATCTCTCCTAAGTGACAACTGTAACAAGATTTATACTCCAATTTATGTCTTGTATTTATAATTAAGATTCTAGCTAATCAAATGAAAATGTAGCTTTGATAAATATGGAAAATGAACATTGCCGCCTACGTCGTTTTGTGGTTGAGGAATTTCCAAGTATTCGGATATGACACAAAATAATTTTACTTCTGAGATTAATCTGTGCAGATTTACGTCCATAGTAACATAAGAGTAAATGTAAACATATAAGTAACAGTTTATCACTTTGAAATTATTTTTTTCTAACTATTAAACATTTCTCAAAAGCATTCGAAAGTTCAAATGTAATTCGCGTTAATATCACTTTAAAATGTTTTCTTTAAACTAATAAATATTTTTAAAATGAGGCTCAGTCTTCAGGAAACCTCTTAAGGAAAGAGTTTTACAAGCTCCCCATTTCGTTACAAATCTTCCCAATTGTAAAGATTAAAACAATATTTTATCTGCTCAGTAATAAATTATTCAGTTTATTTTGATTTAATACGACCAGAAATTTTACAAGCTGACTCTTAATCCAAGTATAGCCTGAAATTTTTAATTTACGGCAAATCAAACAACAATCTACCAGCATGTATCAATAATAGCTACATTCTAAGGAATACCTAATAAACTCATAAAATATAGTACGATTATTCGTAATTTTCGTAATTCGTAAACCACAGGGACCAATTTTTTTTAATTTGTTTAATTTCCTTTTTATTATTTTCATTATTACTATGTAGGTTAAGAAAATTGTAAATACAGTATATAAGGCATTATTATTACATATAAATATTGGTTATGATTAGCATTCGTCATCTTATAGTATACGTGTCCTGTGGAACTTTTTAAATTTCTTCGAAAGAAAACCCTTCGGTAAATTGTTATTATGAGTTTATTATATCGATTTGTATATATCAAAGTTCTTTAAATCTCTGTAAACTTTTATGTTTGAGTAAAGCCTATGAAATGCAAATTCGTTATAAAGTTAACATTATTTGTGTAAATCCGTATATCAGTTTATCCTACGTGTGTGACACATTTTCCCTTGCTAAGGTTTTGTTTGTGAATTGTTTCGCCTTGAATTTCAGCGGTTACCTTTGTATGCTCTAATTTTAACGGGACATGAAAAGTTTTAGCGATTTTAAATAAAGGTATGTATATTTCGGTTCTTTTTAATTTTACCTGCAGCCGCCATGCGTAGGTTGGTATATGTTTATTTTCTGAGCCTATAAAAAATGCAATATCACAGTTATCTGTTCAAAACCACGAATCCAAAGAAATTATATTTACTAAAAACGTAATAATTTAAATCAATTCATCAAAATATTGCTAAAATATTGGAAAGGCGGAAGTAATAAAAATATTTACGGACTTTTCAATCGGTGAACTCGGCGGAGGTCATGACCCCATAGGCATCAATGACGAACATCTAACTTTATAAAATTTAAATGGATACTGCTAAGTCAGTTGTATTTTTTTTAAATGCCTTAAAAATATCACTTTTACGCACCCAGATATTTATTCTATATTTATAAAAATGAAAACTTTGTGTTTAATTGTTTCCCTGATACCTTGATCTTGTGTAATTTTGTGCCAAAAATATTAATGAACAGTCTTCGTCAGCATCACGTAAACCTCTATATAATCCTCATCTCGTTTAAGTTATTAATAGAAAAGTATCACTAACACGGAAAATAAACATTTGCGGAAGCGCGCCGGGAAAACTTTCATTTTCCGCGAACAATATTAAGGGATAGGTTAATATTATAAGAGTTATTTCTTGTTGCTTTTGTTATTATTTATTAAAGCATGGTTGGGTGAACATGTTTTTACGCATAAACAGTTGTGGTTTGGATTTCATTCTTAATTTACGTTTAAGTACCGTTAATATATCAAATGGAGACTAGCTGCCCACGACACAGGATATATTAGTGTGGGATCGAGTACCCTCTCTTTTTTGTTATGAATAATAAAGTTTTACAGGATTTCTTTCTTTAAATTTCAAAGAAATGTCTAATTATAGTCGATTGAAAATTAAATTGTTTTAATTAATATCATGTTTAATAAGACATTCAGGTTTTCTTTCTTTAAATTTCAAAGAAATGTCTAATTATAGTCGATTGAAAATGAAATTGTTTTAATTAAAATCATGTTAAATAAGGCATTCAGGTTTTCTTTGATCTTAATTTCAAATTGAAACGAGCATATCGATTTTCAATTTACGACATTTATGAGTAACCTTTTATTCCTGAGGTCATAGGTTCGATTCCCAGCTGTGCACCAAAGGAATTTATGTGTGTATTTAACACACATAGAAAGAAAACCAGTATGCCTTAGAACCAATGACATGTGTCTGGCACAGGATACTCATCACCTAATTATCCATTAAATACAGATACAGAAATCTCAGGCCTCTCGTTAGAGGAAGTATGGTAGTTCTCTTCCTCTGACCTGAAGGTAGGTCCTTGACCAGTTTAACTCACTGGCCTAAAGACACCAGAGGCGAAGGTTCTTTTTTTTCTAAGCTCTCAAATTATACTGTTTATTGTTCCTTTATGGATTACCAAACAATCGAAATAAATGTAATTAATGATCAAATATTTCTTACATTTAATTATACGTTTGACCTCGAGGGTTAACCGAATCAGTCTGTAACAATAAAACCTTATTTAACCTCTTTGTTTTCTGTAGCACATGGTATAAAATATCGGGTATGATCATACTAATACTTGAGTTTTATACGTTATTATCAGCTATAACTCCGAATATTGAAAAATCGTTTGTTTTTCATTTATTGTTTTAACAAATAATACATATCAACTTAACACTTCATTACAAACTGATCGACATATATGAAAACATGCGAAAATCATTTAAAATATACATATGTCTAAAACATTTTGTACTTTACCTTACAGTCACAGCAGGCGTCATGTAAAATAATTGAAGGTTGCTGTATTAATTACTTTGCAGTAATATAAATAAATAGTCAACGCATTCTATCTATTTATATAATGCTTTCATAGATCTCCTTAAATTAATAAATAAAGGCAACGTGGCATCTAGAAGAAGACGTGGCCGTATACACAAGTCTTGCTTGAAGAATTAGCTGTAGTATATTGTTCAAAATCGCGGCATCCAAATTCAAAGCAGCCATGATGATCGCCAACCTTCCAAAGGATACGGATAAGGATAACTTAATATACACTTGTGAATGCCAGAAAGAACATTTACTGCCTGAAAGAACATAATTCTCTTGTGTAGGGCGTAGAATGAGAGAAACTGGTAAAATAAACTGTCCGTCACTTTTAAATCGTCAGGGTTATTGTTATGACTTAATATTATTATAACATATTCTAGATAACCCCTTGTTTCTAAACACGATTTAAGCGATTGTAGAATTTGATTCAGCCAGATCAACAACCTTTAAACTTTAAGACCAATGTATCTTAAAAGCGTTGAACCATACAAGTGTCGGGGAAAAAGTTTATTCGCATTTTTTAAGAAAATTCACAACATTTTTTATTTTATTTTGGAATAGATTACTACTATTGATTGCCTGTTAAGTTCATGCTTCTGAAGTTTTCATGATCCCATACATTTATGACTTAGGGATGGAATTTCCAAAAATCTTTCCTTACTTAGTTTGTTTAAGTTATAAATAATTTATTCATTTGTTTATGCTTTCTGTCTTTGAGTCAATAAGTCGTTATGATAAATAGTTATATATAGTGAGAGCGTTCTCAGTTCACCAATTTAATACATTTCAATGAATATATAGGGATATATCCCGATTAAAAGGGTATTTAAATCAATTGAAGATGTCACATCACATGTCCGTCGTGTCTAAGCATCAGAATGAAAAGGAAAGCAGGTGAGATAGTCACCACGCAATATCCGGTCCTGTCAAAATGGCATCAGGCGATGTATTCTATGCGCAAATGTCCTACGAATAGGATAGGTAAAAACGTAAACATGTATATACATTTTTTTAACTTTTTTATTCATTACATTTTAAAATTGTATTCTTTAAGAAGATGGATTTTTCCATATTTATCGGCGTTGGAAAAAAAAATCCGTCACATTTTTCCGTTATACGCCATCTTTTTCTTATCCACGGTTGAATCGAAGAGATTTGAAGTCATAAATAACATAACTATATAATAACGATAACAATGATAGTAATAAATCTATTACAATTAATGAAATTATGTAATAATATTAGTAGTAATAGGGTAAAATGACATAATTGTATTATTTGTATTCATGTCTATGATAATAAAAGCCTTTTGTTAAACTTTATCTAATTTAAATTTATTTAACGAATATCTGTCAAGTTGCATATAGTAAATAATTTTTCGAAAAATAAGGTCATAAAGAAGTGAAACTTAGAAATAAATTGTTGTGAGCATCCTAATGGATGCTGACTGTGCCCATTAGGGCATCACAGCAGCAGGACATCAACTTTCTACCCTCACTCTATTAGGGTAAAGATAGAACTTCTATATAACAACTTCACACAATCAACAATCACACAAACTTAACAAAATAAAAACGACTGCTGACTGCACCGCGGACAAATTCTCCGCAGACTCGGCCAATCCAATTTAAAGTACTATATACTATTTACTGAAATAGTGGTATGAAAAATCTATAGATCATGTTACAACGTATATTGAGGCTTCCAAAGAGACACAAAGTTCAAAGGCGGGTTACGCGTCTTCAAGATATTTTAGAGTGGATGTCGACGGGCACAGACACCCCGTCTAGGTCTTACTCGCTTTGTTTAACAAAGTTCTATGCACCTGTTAAGCCTTTGGAAGATTCTTAGCTTTTAGCATTTTGCACAGACTTTTTATAAATTTTAAAAGACAGTGCCTTAGTTTTAAACAAGGTTTTTCAGTTGTTTTACGGGCAAAAGTCTTTACAAATTAATTGCATTTAAAAAAACTGAACCGCCTCTAATGCTTTAAAAAGTGTTACATTAAATAGTAAGATAATTATATTATATTAAACGATAATTTATTAATTTATACGGGGTATAAAAATAAATTAATGGCGCTACAACCTTTTTAGGTCTAGGCCTCAGATTTCTGTATCTGTTTCATGATCATTTATAAATTGAATATGCAAGTTAGTTATAGCCTTCTATGCCTGACGCACGCCGTCGACTTTTTGGGTCTAAGGCAAGTCGGTTTCCTCACGATGTTTTCCTTCACCGTTCGAACTGATGTTAAATGCGCACATAGAAAGAAAATCTATTGGTGCACAGCCGGGGCTCGAACCTGCGACCTCAAGGATCATAATTTTAGGCACCTATTTATTCATCTATTTGAATAATTTGTCGTATAACAATTATGGTTTAATGGATGATTTGGGTCCATCTATATGTTTGTAGTTAATCCTCAATATACGCCACCTTTATCCGGAATCTAAAGTTGTTTCGCTTATAGATATAAACAAAAAGTTCTTTAATTGTACGGACGAGTAGTTCGGATTAATACCTGCAGCTGAGTTTTATCATCGGAAGTCGAGGCAGAATACGAAATTCCAGTCGTATCCCCTCGACGCCCACCGCTCGTCAACAACTCAGCGTTTTTAAGATAGCCTTTGGCGCGCTCCATCACTATGTGGTACCAACTGCCCACTGAAGTATTTCCGAACCAATTCGACTTAGGGTCCTTCAAGAAAAGACCGTACTAATTCTTAAAAGGTCGGCAACTCGCGAGCGTTGAGCCTGTTGTGCGTCTAGTGGCACTCCCACTAGAAACTGATTCCGCTGATGAAATAACCTCAGTTACAGGTTATTTCACCAGTGGGCGAAGGGGTCGTCACGTCCCGACGCCGTAAAACCTCTAAAACTAATTAACTTTTAGTTTATGTCATACATATATAATTTGCTTTTGCCAATGGCAAACGAAAACCCCGAGTAATACAAACATTTGAATTATTTTACTGTGGAAATATTCCTTTAAGTTAAATATTTAATATACTCTTCCTTTGCAGTGGCGTTCACTAGAAATACCATTTTGTTTGAATTACTTTCAAATTGCGTTTTATTTTTCGAATTTTATGAAGGAGCAGAATTTAATTAAATTGTTTATGTGAGTACAGTTCTGTAATATGGTCGTGTAGACTACAAATACCAAGGGGTCTTGTAAGGTGAAATTCTCGTTGGATTTTGACAGGCCTTGAATGGCAGTAATCTGCTCCGTTAGAAAAATTAATTAAGAAAAAATAATAAAATTAAAACCAATCGAAAGTCGCCTTCGTCGATATTTTTATAATCTGTGCTAGTATCTTTGTCAAAGACGTACCTACGTTACCCTATTGCTACGAACTTATATTTTGGGTCTATATTGAGTTTTGAGTCAAAAAAATAGTGTGACAGCTCTTGGTTACTTGTAAGTTTGATTAACGTAAGTTTAATAAACGCCTACTGTTTTACTGGGGCTTAAGACCTTTTTTATGTTTATTGAAACATGTGTGTAATTTAGTCTTGCTTTCTATTAAAGATTTAACTTGTAATTGTCACTAAGCAATTTCAAACCAATTAAGTGATCCCAAAAGCGAACAATAGTTACAGTAATTACACAATTCCACTCTTACAATTAACTATTTGGGTACAGTGTATACAACTTTAGGTGAAAACATGTATGCGCCTTGTCGATCATGCAGAAACAAAGGTATCCTTACTGAAGACTTACAGCGTTAAAACATTGAAATAATACTAGCCATGGCGAAATCTATTGCAATCAAATATTTATTTATTTATTAACACTTCGTTACATTACAGGAGGAGGGCAACTGGCGGCCTTATCGCTTTCGAGCGATCTCTTCCAGGCAACCACTGTGAGTAAAAGAAAAAAAATGTATTAAATTACATAAGATAAGCAAGAAGTACAAAAATACATATTACATATATTTAATAAGTGCATATATTTAATAAGTTGTCATATGCCAATATTAGAGTTGGTTATAAGAAAGATCTAATGGACAAGTGTGAGTATACAGATACATTTTATCCCATAACACTTTACACTTTCTTTGATCAGTGCTTTAGTGGCTTGAGCGTGCGGCTCTCATCCCTAAAATGCAGGCATTCTGTCAAACTGCGCAATTCATGTTCGTATGTCGAAGGAAAATCAGTTGTGAATTACAACGAACTAGGAACTAGTCCCACGGTTTCATCTTTGTTAATTTCGTTATAGTGATATTACCTAGCCTTCGTTACTTGATAATATTAACGTTCATAAGTGTACTCGGCAATATGACTAAATTTAGTACTAGATATTCGTGTTGTTAACACACAAATCTATAATATTTATTTTAATGAATGAACCCATCGTCAATCTGGCTTATTAAGGCAGAATCATAAATATATTTATATGATAAGTTTCATATAAAACAATAAAATATAAATCAGTGCAATTCACACACCGATTAGTTTGAGCCGCCAATTAGCAACGCAACGCAAAATAGAGATAGCTAAATTTCGTAACTGATCGTTAGTAAACTGGAACATTAGGTTAAAGACAGATATTAGGGGAATCGTCGAACTTGGTTAAATTCAACAATTGGAGGGAAACTCTTCAATTCAAACAAGCATTCTAACGCCTCAACTGGTCTTTCTAAAATAAATAGTAGTATTACGCGGACAAATGCCCGCCGATTTAGGTACGTTGCAGTGCACGTGGGAGGTAGTTTAATTTGCAAGCAGAAGCGGGAAATAAAAATCCTTTTAGCTTCGAATACTTTACCTAAGTACTAATACTTATTTCAGCTATTCTAGGTATGCGACTACAGGTGTCATTTTCGTACAGATAAGAAGGTGTTTAATAAATATATTACGATCATGATAATAGTAATAAATTAAGAAAACAATTTTTTAAACTTGTGGAAGCTATGTATTATTATTATAAAGTTATAATTATTTACATAATTTTAAATTTAAATTTTTCCGACCACCATGACCACGTTTTCTTAATGTGTAAAAGCTATGTTAACAAAAGACAATACTATATACTAATAAAACAAGAGAAATGTCTGAAAGAAGTAAGTATAACAGAGATTAGAACAAGTATTAAACGTCGCCAGTATGTGCTTGCGTGTCGAAACCTATATCAGTTTATCCTTTATCGCACACATGAGGGAAACATTCGTATGTAGCAATGTTGAACGGTATGGATCAGAACATCCAACGCGACAGAATACAATATGTCCAATGCGATCCCATTGCTGGCTGCAATTCCTTTCCTAAATGCTATTAACAGTTACTGGAGCACTGTGAGTATTCAGCAATACAATGCGGATTGACTCTGCCATTCTGCCATTGGATATGAACCAAACACAGTTTAATATACTGAACTTGAGAAAAATGATTTAGTATAAATGACTGACCCACGAAGTATATATTATTATTATTATATACTATAAGCCGGATGTGCCTCCGGACGACATCTGTGGATTTTTTCTATGTTCGTAATTAATTCTTGTGAATGAAAACATGAGATCACCCTATTGTTATCCGTAGTTCCAAATATTGACTAAGTGTGATCACTCACAAAACAAAAAAAAAAGACGAAATTTCCAAGTTTAAGAAAACATCTCTGGATCATTATTATTCGAGAGAAAGCCTAACTAATTACAAAAGATAAAATTTATTTTGATAAAGCACGACTTTCACGTTAATCAATTAACCATACCATTGTAATTATACTCGAAGCGGTGGTTTTGCTAGCGGTTTTTGTATAATGGTAATATTCACTTGCTTCATTATCATGAAGAGGCGACAACTCAATTACACAAACAAATTGACTCCCAAAATCTGCGTTGTTTTCTAAAACACAATGGTGCTACGTGAATGGCCGGTTGATTGTCGCGTTGGAGCGAAATTCGTATTGTTTTCGCATCACTGTTTAGTCTGGGTTAGGTTAGTTAGGGTCGCATATGAATTTGCGAATTTGCATTAAATCGCAGAGTAAAGAAGAGTTTGAAATAATTTTAGTAGCCTGGCGATGGCCAGTTTTTTGTTTCTGTTGTTTTTAAAATACTTTCGTTTACTTTACTTTTTCTAAAATACATACGTTTCAAGCTTATTGCATTATGCATTGATCGCACTTACTATAAACAATGTACTACCTAAGTAATTGATAAGTTTGGTTTTAAAATTTACTTTTGAGTTTTATTTTATTTGTCCATAATGTTAGATTTAACACTTATTACATAATATGATAAAAAACACCCCTTTGTTTTATTTATTATGTGTGAAACCCTTTTTATAACGTTATTACAATATAAATTATTGAAATTAGAACTAATATAAACATTATTTGCACCCATATAATATAACTATCTTCAAAACAAAAATAATTGAAACGCTTTTAAAGTAGTTAAACGGCTCAGCAAAAAACGAGTAAATAATGTATTGTAAAATAGTTTTACCGAAGGTTTTGGTGCTGTGTTAAAATTAACTAATAATTATATAATCTAATAATTAACATTTGATAATCATTTTATAAGTATTATATAAGTTATTTTCTTTTTTTTTACTATAATAAACACAATATTTAAGATTACGGAAGTTTTTGTGTTGTGATATTTAACGAGAATCAAATAATATATAAACTTATGTTCGTAAACTGTGATTCTAAACTTTCATACTTTTGTTATTCAACTGTTTATTTGCGAGTATTATCGAGTGCGAAACTTCTAGGAATGGTTCCCCAAAGTGCTTTAAGCAAATATCTACATAATTTCTTTTCTTTGCCACTTTGGGTTTCTTTTGGTAGTTCGAAAGATTAAGAATGTATATCTGTAATAGCAACTACAAGTATATTCTTTATAAATATTTATTTTTTAGCGCAAACAAAGTTCCAAGCGTGTTGTAAGAATGAACTCATCTCATGAGTTCCTTGGAATATTTTGACTAACTTCATTGAATCATTTTTATTTATACGCAAGTAGTTGATTAGAATCTGTACGTGACACATCGCATCAATGTTTGGTTCTATAACACAATGTTTCTTCCAGCGTACGGGAGATTACGCTTATAGAAAAAAACGTCCAAAGCATAGGCGGGATTCGAACGAAAGGTTGAGAATCATTCTCCTAATCCGGCTACTCGCTCAATAATCTAAAATCGTAGAACAACACTGCTGACAATATTGACAGAATATTTCAAAAGCTAATAAATCTAAGCGGAAGAAATGGATTATATTGGTAACGTTTCCTAAATGAAATGTTAAAAGAGAAAAAGCGAGCCCGCTGCCAAAAGAGTTAATTTTCAACTTTTTCGCAGTGTTGCAGTTTTTTGCGACTCTTTTAACCCTTTCAATTGACTTTCAGCTCCGCACTATTCTGACTGATTACTTTGTGTCCAAATAACCATATTCGTTTGTAAGCTTATTGGTAATGCATAGTAGCATGAAATATTACGAGAAGATTATAAAGTCAGGTTACTTTGGTTTTTTGAAGTGAAACTTCTTTATCGGCGTTGGAAATAGATTTACCGTCACAATTTTCGGTTACGCGTCATCGTTTTCTTGTTTGACCACGGTTGATTCGAAGAGTACTTTCTTCAGCGGAGTAGGGATAGCATGTCGTTTAACAATGATGGTAATAATTATATTACGATTAAGGAAATTCTGTAATAATCTTAATAGTAATAAGGTAAAATTAAATAATTGTATTAATTGCATTCATGTCTATGATAATGAAAGTCTTTTGTTAAACTTTATCTAGTTTAACTCATTCACTCACAGATCATTTTTCTAAAAATAAAGTCATAAAGAAGTTTCACTTCTTACGTGTGTACACTAGTACACGCACACATTTGTATTATTTAGTTATACCATCGATCTTATGTTACATTTCAAAAGATCGATGGTATAACTAAATAATACAAATGTGTGCGTGTACTAGTGTAAGTAAAGCCTAGTAGCTAAAGCCTGTAAAGCCAAAACGGTAAATTTAGTTGTCAAAATATACTTTTTTCTACTCGAATTATGTACATTGCGAAAACGTATGGAAACATATGTTGATTTAGTGATTAGGGAAGTGATTCTCAGCCCTGAAGTCGTGTCGTGTGTTTAAACGCGGCACCTAGCATATACGCTCATTGATGATACTGAAACATAGTTTGATGTATATATACCTATACAAACAGCAATTTTAGGTAGTTTTATGAGTCGATGTTTCTTAATTTTGAGTCTCAAAACTTAAATAAATAATTAATAAGGAATATTAATAACTGATGATGTTTTACATTTATCTATAATACCTTGACCTTTTTCATATTGAGTAGTATGTGTTTGAAATCGGAGCCTACCTTAAACGTTTTAATGTAGCTAAAAAAAATCATTTTCCTGGTAGAAATATTAAAGCCTGTATGGGATATTTTGTTACAATGTTATCAAATATACGAAAGGGACGAAATATTCAAAGTTTAAAAGCGTCACAGAGTACGTTTCAGCTTTGGAACGATATATTTTTTTAGCGTTTGTCAGTCGTTTGTTATACACCGACCACTCGTTATTAGAACTGTAAAATATTTTATCGTTTCATCTTTCTTAGAACTAGTTTTTTTTGAAACAAAAGTTTATTTATAACGCACTTATCATATATATATCAAAGGGCAGTCGTCGAATTTCGTCGAAAACAGAATGTTTCTATTCAAATTTGTTTATGTATTATCAAGGCAAGCCTTATCTTCACGTCTTAAACAAGTAGTGATCGAAAACACAGATATGTGGCTGTCCGAGATTAAATAAGTCTAATTATTGGATTAAATAAGTCATTAAATGACGCAGATAAACAAAAGTCTCACGTTAATTGACTTACGATTCGCGTTTTAATTAACGGATGTCACAGCTAATTATTGGGGAACATTTAATATGTGGTATTAATTAATTAATTTTCATTGTAATTGATTTTGTTGAGAAAAGTCAACAAGCTTTAATATTTATGGTAACCAACTTTCAAGCTGTCAAGAAATGAGATGTTTTCAACAGACACTATCTGATTTACTATTCCTAATAACAGATGTGTCCTTTTCGGTATATTGTCAGATTATTCTTTAAATTAATATGGTTTGCAAAGTTTAAAAGACCTTTCAATAAAATAATTTTTAACAAGATAGTTACTTACAATAATATTTTTTAACCAATTATTATACGTTCTTTGTTTAAATACAAATCTTTGCACACATGTAGACAATAAACACAATTCACGAACATAAATCTTGAGTACAACCGGCCTTATTGCTTATTAAACGAAAAGATTATCAGGTGTTTCCAAATCATGCGTTATACTTAACAATGGTAATTCGACTAAAAAATATCTACCTACACCTGGCGATGATCTATCGAACCATTATCGCAGAACCATACAATGCTGGTTCATTAGTATCGTACGCAATTACGTGCAGAACAGAAATCAATGATTATTTCTGTTTCACGTAGGATTATTTCATTCATTTAGTGGCTACATATTAATGTTGAATCGTAAATCGGTACAGTTAATTTTATTAACATATTTGATTACAATTTCAACGTCTTTCAACATTTACAGTTTTAATGAGGCTTTTAGAGTTTTTATCAGGATAATGGAATTACACGCCCACAGCTTAATGCCAATACAAACATATTTACTATAACTCATTGCATATATATATGCATATCTGTTGCGTTTTTCTGTTTAATATTATTTCTTGTAACTCGAAACTCATGCTTATAATATTATCCTAGTAAAGAACAGGGTCTAGATATTCACAAGTTTTATTACTTTAGCTAATTATGGCTTGTTCAGTTCTTCACATTTATTACATTATTATTTTAAAAAATTGTGTGATTTGGAAACAATCTAGACACAAAAATATAATTTAATTCCGTAATTTACAAGACGTTGTAATATTTACGTTGCGACATTACGTAACACTCACCTACAATGACGCGAACATAATAAACATGCTGACTTTCGAGGCCTAACCTTTGTCGCACATACAAATATGAATAAACCAATATGAAACTCCAATTTCCGAGCGAGAATACTCTGCGTTGGAGGGTTAATATCAGTTTAATGGACAAACGACATTGTTTAGGTTTTATAGGTTTTTTATTCAGCCAATATAAGCCACCTGTCCGATAAATCAATGTCACAAGATTGATTGCGCTCTCACTAATCATGTTTAGAAATATACTTGTTATATCTCTCTTTGTATACGCTTTTGGACAGGACTTTTATGAAGGTATGATGTTTATATTGTTATTGTTATGTTCAAAAACTTATGTAGATAATAGAATGTTGAACTGTTAAGAATATATTTTGCTATCTCATAAAGAGTATTTTTCATTCATAAAAAAAGTTTAATCTTGATAAAACTTCTAAATCTTGAGGTTCGGTTCGTTTAGCGTAGTAAATAAAAGTATATAATGTACACGAACAAAATGAACTTCCTTTGTCATTTCGAAGAGTTTATTATCGATTCAACGGCACAATCTTCTTTCATTTGCCATATTTGTTTATAAAATTTATGTTTTGCAGTTTAAATCGATGTTTTACAAGTCTCATTATTTTCGTAAAAATATTTATGAATATAAAATAATCTTTCACTTCCTCATAAACCTAAACTCGTCCAATAATAGGCTCCATTGTAACATTAAAAAGAAACATAATAAACCTTGATTAACGGTTACACAAGGAACGAAAAACGTAAAAGAAATACGAATGAGATAAGGTGAAGGTAATTAAGATAAGAAAAATGGCTCCAATTCTCGTTTCCCTATTTCAGAACGGCATAAATATCAATACAGAGCGCAGATTCCCCTAAACAAAATACCAAAAAGTTTTGAAGTGAAAGGTGATAACGCTGTTGCTGAATTTAGTAAGTATTTAGCAACTATTCAAGACATAGCAAAAAGAGACAACCTGACAGTGATATACAAAGTCAAAGTTGACATTAATTCACCAAAAAAACAGCATAACAACAAGAAGAAGTCACTTAAAAAGAAGAGTTCAAAGAAATACAACGTTCCATTGAAAAAGCAGAATATGAAACTATCGAACTTTGAGATGATCTTAAGAAAGAGAATAGGAGAGATGGGACAGCAACAGCAAAGAGCGGAAAGTGATCCTACAACGCAAAAACAAAAGATTTTGTTGACGACAAAGTCACCTTCCGCCGGGAAATACAAGCCGATAATAAGAAGCGTAAGAACAAATTACACGAAAATTGTGAGGCCAGTAAGAAATAAAGTGATCACGTTGACATGATGATGTTTAAGACAATTTGGTAAACTTTTTATGTCATTTGTAAATACTTATATGTAATAAATTAATGTTTTTATTACGATGCATTACTTGTGTACTACAAAGACACCGTCAACTATAGTTTAACCATTTTTTAGAAAAGATTTTGCAGAAACTATTAACAACCCATTAATTAATATATTTTACCAAATCTTGTCAGAATTGTAAATCTTAATACACAGTGATACATATGACGTCTATTAAGCTAAACAATGCCAACCTATAAGTAGGTTACATATCAGTCTATTATGTGTTTGACAAAAGGTGAAACTAGGTTAGGGATATTATCTTCATTAGGATCTCGTGAGATATTCTTAAGATTTTCTCCCACCGAACAAAATAGCTTTATATCATAATAGCTATAACAAACATTGTATAATATTTCTAACAACCCGTTTAAGATATGAGACATTTCATAGGAATTAACTGAAGCCAAACCGTTAAGTGCGTAATCATAGCGTATCATGGGAGAAAGAGAAGGAGGCAGGACTGATAGTGATCATAGTAAACAAATTATTTATAAGTACCTATAACTGTCAATTTTGCCACAGATGAAACATGCTTAGGCCATTATTAAATTAATAACTTGAAATCGTCATTGTATTCTGTACTTTTGAATTTTGTGTGTTTAATTGAAAAATCTGTCGTCATTCTGTGGTCGTTTTTCTGCAACCGAAATGATAGCAACATAATATATGAGTATGTATAGAGTAATTATTGCGTGGAATTTTATATCTTATGCTGGAGGTATGGCTTATTGACTTCGCCTGTACAAGATGCTTTATTATCCTTTTACGTCGAGACACTATTCTTAACTAATAATATATGGTTCACGCTCTCTCATAGACTGTGAGTGGAAAAAGAATCAATATAGTATTTTAGTTCGCATCAGTAGCAATTTACTTTTTATTGATTTACTTTTACAGTTTATTGTTATCAAGACAATATTAAATCATTGTAGACAGTAATCATCTCGATACTTATTAGAAAAAAATATTATATTAACTTAAATTAAATTATTATATTAATTTGCTAAACCGCTGCAACTGTAACGTTGCTTAGTAATTGTTTGAAGCTCTAATGTAAGAAACTTAATTTAGTAGTTTTACTTATCTTTCCTGAATTAAAGAATGTAGATAGAGTATCATTATCAGTAATTTGTTACGGTCGGGATAGTCTAATTGGAATTGTTGTTTGATCGTTATTTGTGTTTTCACCGGGTACTATCGATAATAATATATTTAGTGAATTTGATTTTTAATTAAATGTTCAAAAATGGATAAATAGACTTGCAGCACTGCTTCTTGCGATATTTATTCGTTAAGCGAGGAAAGCACCTGCTCTGGGGTTTCCAGTACTATTAATAGGCGCCAACTTAAATCTTTATTTAGCACCTGTGCAATTGAACCTCACGGGAATACTCTAAAGGGAACAAAATTAAAGTAGCAGGAGAGACTCTGATATTGTTGGAGCCGAACAGTCTTATACACTGCCACAGGGACCAAACTTTTAAAATTTGTTTTAACAGTTAATTATCCATTTTTAATTATTATTATTACTATGTAGTTTAAGAATATTGTACATTTGTATGTTGGAAATAAATAGAAAACATGCATTTGTATGAAGTATGAATACTTTTGAGTTTAAATAGACACTACTTCGAGTCTACTTTTGACTTCGAGTTATACAAACGGAATTCCATCCTAATCATTTCGATGGCCGTCCTTCTTCCGTTCCGCTTCTGCAAATTGAGGTAATTCCAAAACAATATGACTTGCGTTCCTTTCAATAAGACAGTTTCAATAAGGCATTAATAATGTCCACGGGAGTTTTAAGTCATAAAATCAGAAGAGTATTTCGTTTGTTTTTTGATTCCAAAAAAATGAGTATTGGTATTGTTACACTAAACATATTTTAACAACTTTTAATTCGAAATATATAAATTCGCTTACAGTATATAATGAGCTTAAAACGTCAGATCTGTGTTTATTTAATTTAGTACAGTTTACCCGCGGGTGTTGCCTTCCACAGAACAAATTGTGAATAGGAATGGCTATTCGCGCCGCTTTTTAGTTGTAAATATATTTTGAATTTCTCTTTGCTGTTTAAATAAATTAGGTTCGTTCGTGTGTTTGAAGTCTCGTTATACCACTAAAAGTTTGTGTCAAATAATATATGGCTATTGATAATAAATGCATTCGTAAATAGAAAATGATAGTCAGGCCATACTAGCTACCATATTATGTATACCTAGTACATACTGTGTGGAATGAATTTTTTAAATCTTTTAAAATATTTTCTTTGTATAATTAGGTAATTTTTTCAAATAGGTCGTTTGGTCCAGTTCTACATGCCGAACGCTTAAATGTAGAAATTATAAAATTATTACTTAGTACAGTCCATTAATTTAACAAAACAAATTGATAAAATTATTTTTTGACGATAGGCCTCTCGAAAAAGCCACAGATTATCTGAAACTTTGTCACAGAGTATCAAAAAAAATTACTGTTACATAAAAGGTTTTATGTTAATTCCACGTTGTTACATTGCGCTCTTTTCAACCTGGAATCACTAAGGTGTACCCAGAACTAACTTAACTGAGTAATCACTTAGCACTCATTTGCGACAGAGTAACGTCAGTGATCCAATTTGCATAACTTAACTGCGGTAGTGATTACATTGTAGGCGCAGAAGGGGTCTTACACATACGTTTAAGGCTAGGTAACCAAAAAGTATAACGTACTTTACATACCTAAAAAGTTGTGACGGAAGTTTTAAAGTAAGAAATTTAATTCAAGTACGTCGTCGCGTCAACGTCGCGTTTATTTAAAACTGATTTAAAATAATAATATAATAACACACTTTAATATTACACTTCTCTTTATTGAGTTTCTTAAAAAATTGTGATTCCCACCGCAAAACGTAATTTAGTTTATATGCCTGGGTGTACAACTCTTGTACAAGTAACATGTCAAAGACTCAAAATGTATGAATGTAAAACAAAAGACAAAATTATCGTACACTCTTTTCACTTCCGATTTTTAAACAAAATCTTTAGTCCAATGCGCATTGACTTGATGTATTATGATTACAGCCAATTACAAATAATCGCAACGTTTTGACTTGCATCTTTCGTTAATTTCTCTCTGGTTATTAGTTGTTAGAACATGGTTTAATAAGTATAGCTTACCCAGCTCTCTGAGTTGCATAATGCGGTGTGTTCTCGTGCTTGTCAGATGGCCATCTAAGTCACAAAAGTGGTAAGTAAGATTTACTATAATCGTACTTACCACTTCTTCACACACGTACACGGTAGGAAATTAAAAATATTTCTTATTTCACTTCAATTACATTTCACACTACGTATATATTTTAGAAAGCCTATTTTTTGAAGTCAACTTCTTTAGGCGCATGAGAGTAAAATTTTTACGGATGAAACGCGATAATAATAATATTAGCGTCGCGAAAATGTGCATCGTTTTGTCGTGGCATGAAGCAAATAGCCATCCATGGAGCGAGAGTAGAACGACAAAAGATGTTATTTTTACAACATATTTAGACGATGTTGAAACACGAACTTAATTGCATATTTTACTTATCATAATGCTTTAGTCACAACAATACCAATAGAAATCGCGTCGAATAATGTAAATATCAAAGATATAAATTAAAAAAAAATATATATATATATAATTTGTATTAATTTTCGACAGTTTTAATATTTTAAAGAAATTCATTAAATTCATAACATATCTTCCCTTTTAGATTTGTATAAATATGAACAAGGCTTAGAATTAGTTTGCCAAAGAAGTTTCAGTTCTGTCATTTCACTTTGTACGCACGCACTTTCTTTGTCACGCTTAATTAACTATGTTAGGACATATCTATACAACTTGTATGTGATGCTGGCTAGATGCAGGCTGTTCTGAGATTTAAAAAGAGCATTTAAAATGAAAACTGTTTTTTAAATCTATTTTGCACCGTCAACTTTTAGGAATTTTAATTTCGCGAGTTTTAGTAATTTTCCAAACAGCTAAATCTAGGATATTATACCAGCATTTTAATTTTACCATTTGTTTATGATATGCAACGTATTATTCAATAAATGTATATGTTTATTCTATTGTATATGTATTAAACCGTGTGACTGTATGGATTCGAAACGTGAAAAGGTCTAAAAAGCACCACACAACAACTCCAGGTCTTTGTGAATCGCTTCCTTCGTCAAATCCTTGGAATATTCTGGTCTGAGATAATCTCTAATCATCAGCTATGGCAGCTATGCAATGAGGTGTCATAGCTTAATTGACATTAAAATGTCGAAAGTGGAAATGGGTGGGCCATACGCCCCACCCTTCAAGCAAGCTCTAGACTGGAATCCTTAAGGCAAAAGGAAATGTGGCCGCATAAAACAGGCTTAGTAACGAAACATCATTGCAAAAGCGAAGGAGGCTGGAATGACATTGAGTGAAATTAAGAGAGCTGCCCAGATCCGATCAAGCTGGTTTTCTACGCTGGATGCCCTTTGAACCACCTGGGGTCATAAAACTTTAAGTCATATGTTTATTCTAAGCTTGCAATTACTTACTCAGTTTTTTAAAGGTTTTTTAATGACGACTTAATATATGGATCTTCCGAGATCCTTCCTTCGCTGTAACAGCAAGTAAGCTATAGGAAACCAAACGAATGGAAAGCTTAGCTTGCTTAGCCGGAGTTCGAACGTTTAACCTCCACGTTGAGAGTCACGCTTGTATGATACTCTAAACTTTCATACAATATTTGTCGTCGAATATGCAATGACACGTCAAACCCTATCTCATTAATAAAAGCAAATACAAATTTAGTTCGCTAGCAGTAATGATTATTCGCTTATTGGGTATTTACTTAACAATCAATTATGTAAATATAAAACTAAATTAATTGATATTTGTTCAGAGAAAACCAGATTTTATATCAGTGTGTATATTGCATTCATTTGTCATTTGTTTTTGTGAATTGGCGGAAAATCTAAACTCTTGTTACACGTGAAAATGAACCTAACGCGAGAAAACGTTCGGTCAGTGATTTATTAAGACTTTCATTGTGAGCCTTCTCAACGATGATAGGCTGCGATTAGCATTTCTTAATGAAGCCCCATCTCGTGCCACTATTTACAATTGGTTTAACTAGTTTAAGCGTGGACGTAGCAATCTCAATGATCATCCGCGTGAGGGAAGTCCTTTAACAGCGACTACTGTCTTGCACCGATTCCAACCAAAATTTTAATCAACCCCATCGTGTTTGTTGGTATCTTTACTAGTGTATCAACGCGTACGTAAGGTAGAATTGAAGCGATGAAAGTGTTGATGGTTCATTAAAATCAATACCGCAGAATGTCGATTTCAAAAACTTTGACGCTATCTACCGTAGTAAACGTTGACTTTTATTAATGAAGTATCATCATACATTGAACCTATTATATAATGTACACCGCGTGACAGTTGTCTATTACGGTTCAAATTTTATTTCCTAATTAATTACAAAATTTATATATAAGGTAGGTAGTTGTGTACATCGTGTTATCAAACTATAAGAATAAAAGCTATATAAAACAGTAAAGATTAAAATATATACAATGTATTTTATTGCTATATTGTAATTAGCAATAATCCTAACGATAAACAGTGATCGAATTATACTGTTAGATCGTGAGTTAATTAACCCTGTCCCTAAATCCATTTCTATTTAGAATTATTGTTAATCCATTTTAACCTCTGTTTAATACCAAATAGGGTTCAATTATAGAGGACTAACAGACTAAGCTTAGTTTTATCGGCTAAAGTGGACGGCGTTACGCGGTTGTATTTAACTATATCTCGATTAACTTTAATTATTTGAATTAATAGTATAATATCCCTGGATCCATTTTGAAACAGTGTTGTCGAGAGGATAGACAAAAATGGAGGACGTTTTGAAAAAAGTGCATGATTTGAGAGATCCCAGTAAGCTCCGTGACAATCTCATATTAGTAAAACCTCAGAGGGCAGCTGTTCCTTAATATTTATTTATACACAATTGTGAGCAGCTTCGGGTGTCGTCTTTTGTCGGTTTTTGCATCTAAATCTGGCTGGTTGCTGGTTTCGTACGATATCTACTACCATAGTACGAATAGATGTTAATTGCCCACATTTTAAACAATCTGTGTAGAACTGAGCCTGGATTTGTACGCAAAAAGTCAGCCGTCAATCGCTTAACTAAGTCAACGTTGCTCACGTAATATATATGTTCAATCGATTATCAAGCATTATAATTACGTAATTTATACAGATTCTTAAAGTTATAGTAATGGAACTAACCAAGAACGTTATAACTCCATCGCTTAATTGGTACGATGTTACAGTATTCGCTAAGACGTAGTTCAAAAGTCAATTCCACGAAGTTTATATAAAGAAATACTTATTATTCTCAAATCGTCCATAGTCGATCTTCACCATCTCAATCTTTAACGAGACTGTTTTAAAAACCCTAATTTTTAATCAGTTTCACACTTCTAGTAACAACTAAAATAAAACATACTCCCATTTCAGTCTGTTCTGCTAGTCAAAATGACGACAATTTTCAATTTTGACTTTGTCATTCATAGCACAGTGGTTGAGGGGAACACTTTAATGCGCAAAGTATGTTTATTTTTAACAATTTAATTACTTTCACGTCGAAAATGTGCTAAAACGTAGTCAAAAGCTTACTTACAATTTAGAACCTAAATTCACAGTCGAAAATAAAAGAATAAGGCTTAAACATTTTAACGTTAACGAATGCCAGTAAGGATAATATATCACCCACAACTTAACCTAGATCATAAACACAACTCGAATTACACGAATAAGCTGAAGCAGGCTCGTGTGTTACATGAATAACTTTTACCTATTATTTTATCATGGAATATGAAACTATATTCATATTTACTCAGCACGCTCTACGATGTTAGTAAAGAAAATGTTATTTACATCATTTTATGCCAAGTATAACAAAGCTTTTGATATTTTATGCAAATATTAAATGTTTGTGAAGTTGAATTATAATCTTCGGAACATAATGTCGGGCCTTTGTTGTTTGTGAGTTAGAAATACATACTTAATTAAAGCGACATTCGTGTAAATTTTCTAAATAGCAAGAATTACAGTTGTGTTTTAAGTAGTCATGAGGTCAAACTCATAAGATGTTTTAAAAAAGTTAAACGGTTTTCAGCGCTACAACCTTTTTAGGTCTGGGCCTCAGATTTCTGTATCTGTTTCATGATCATTTGTTAATCGAATAGGCAAGTAGGTGATCAGCCTTCTGTGCCTGACGCACTTTTGGGTCTAAGACAAACCGGTTTCCTCGCAATGTTTTCTTTCACCGTTCGAGCTAATGTTTAATGCGCACATATAAAGAAAATCCATTGGTGCACACCCGGGGATCGAACCTACGACCTCACGGATGAGAGTCACACGCTGAAGCCACTAAACCAACAGAGCACTGCTTATACCATAACTATTATAACATGAGACACACAAATATGTATATGTTCGAAGAAAAGAATATTATATTTTTTTCATGTAAGTGACAACTGAAAAGTATGTTTTTGTTTTTAGTGAGAGGAAATTTCTTTAAACGTCATTTTACAGTAAGTAACAACACAACGAGTACTCGTATAATTATGATATTAAGCAAACATTTCATTATTATGTCATGATGTAGTTTTTTCCCATTACTCGTTTTCCGTACCGGAACGCAGAATATTTTTGTTTTTTGGTCACTACTAGATTAAATTTATTTAACGCATAACAAACAAATAATTTGAAAGCTTTTAAATATCTTGTAACTTCTAATGTTTTAGAAACATACATTTCATACAGATGAAACAAACAAACAGTTGTTTCTCCAAATATATTTAATTGTTAGTTACATAATCTTTTGTTTTCCATCTCAACATTTTATTTCGCCTATCTTCAGTTGGCTAAAGCTAAGCTTCCATAATGTTCGATTTTCAATGCATCCTCATAAATAAAGCTCTTGGCGCTCTCCGCATAACACCGTCCATTTGGCGTTTCATCCATGCTCCAAACGGCCTGTCAGTATAACGTATAGCCAATCCATAGCCAATTGTATCATTTACTTTCGAATGAACAGTGCGTTAACAACGGACATTTCGATAATTCATTTTGATTAATTATTTTATTTGATAGGATTGGGTTTTGGAATCGCACATAGAATGCTAGTTTGCTAAGCAAGGGTTTGGTTCTTTTGAAAATACTTTTTATGAGTGTAGACCGATTTTGTAGAATGTTTTTGTTATATTAGTAGTATGGGCTATATAGCTCACAGAAAATACACTCTTACTGGTAATTTGATTTAATTATAACAGTTAATTGTGAGTTGTGTACTGAAGTTTTACGAGGTTTACAGCAAGGATCAGCACGCTGTGTGATAGTCTGTGATAATCAAAGTTAACTGTTTAGTGTTATTGATTGTGTTTACGTTATGAGTTCAATACTTATTAAACATTTACATAATATATGTGACGGAATTGGCTCAGACATCAGAAGTAAAGCACGAAATATAATTTAATTAATAATTTAATCAATAAAAATAATAGCAGTGACGGAGAGAGGTGACAGTCGGTTAAGACTGCGGTCCGTGCACCTCGACGCAACCAGAGAAATGCGTCCCGATACAGCGGCCATTCGAACGTAGGGTGGCGATGACGTCAGGTGCACATGCCGCTAGCGCTCGATATCGCTGTCTTTTTTGTACCAACTACCTACCACCGCCGTCATATACATGTGGTTCGAGTGCACACGCACTAATTAAAGCCTGGTAGATAGTACTTGTGATCCCAGAGCTGGTGCTTTCCTCGCTTAACGAATAAGTGTCGCAATAAAGCGAGGAAATGCTGCCAAGTTTTACAGGTACACTGCCACAGAGATCAAACCTTTTATTTTTCATTATCTTCTGATCCAATTTTTTATTCTTATTCTATGTATATAGGTTAAGAATATTGTAAATACTGTATATTATGTTGGATATAACAATATTTGCATATTTAGCAAAAGATCCTTATTTTATTTTGAGCATGTTAGGAACAGGACAGGTAACTAGAAACTCAGTACGGTAACAATAATTTTCTTTAAAATAAGACATTCTATACACATTATTAAGATTCACGACTCCAATCGGGCCCGTTTGCCCCAACACTCTCTTTACATAAAATTTGCATTTCGATCTTACTGTTAGGTAACTTTCGAAGAGATTATATAGGTCGGAGTGCGGGACTTACGTTACCAAGCCGACATTTTGAATATTATTTTTGCTTTACAAATACTGGAAAAGCGAAAAGGTTTTCATTATTAATGTTTACTCCCTTTTTTTAATGTTTCTATCTTGCTTTATGAGTTAGGGGTAAGACTAGAAGATATTTCTCGTAATTATTATCTGAAGAAATTGTATTGTTTTAAGATCTTCCCGTCAATTCATATCCCGATTGATTATTGTCTAATATTTTATCTGTTGATAATGTTTTAACTTTAAGTGAAACATTTTACTATTTGGAAGGACTCAAATTTGTTTAAAATTAGGATGTATCTCCTGTGTGATATCATTATGAATATGATCATATCATATTATATAAATGAGGTAATTTGGCACAACAATGTTCATTAAGTATTAACTTATTTATTTATTGTGTGTGTATTATAACAAATATAGACATTTACAATATTCTGAAACTACATACTATAATACTTAAACATGGATGATGTGCAGAAAGAAAGAAAAGCAGTGTAACTTTAATGCTGGCTGCATTTTAAGTTTCGCAATATAGTTATTATTTAATAAAGAATTGAATTATTTGATGATAAGGGTAGAAATATTATTTATGAACTTTGAAACCACAGTATATCCGTGCATTGCAATTTCCTTTTACAAAAGCTCAAGAAATGAGAAATAAAACATATTTAGAATGATATTTCTTTATGTGTTGTTGTTTCTTTCAATATGACTGTCGTGTCATATACATATTTTCTGTTTAATTTTAATACAAAATTTGGAGGGTATTTCATTATTTATGTTTGTATTTCTTATAAATGTTATAAAGGAGAAACGCCTGGCTTGTACGCGGTAGGCTTTCTCATCAAGAAAAAACTTAAAACCGTACATGGACCTGGCTATCACAAGATGTTTAAACAAAAAAAATGTGGTGGATTTTACTCTAACAAACGAACCCAAAAAAAAGAGAAACATAGAAGTTCTACTAGAGGAGGCCTTTACACTACATACGGTTCTAATAACATAGTTTTAGATGAATAGTTATAAGAGAAAAATAACGAAATAAATGGGCTTTATTATCATTATTATTTCTTATAAATATCAATCCAAAGTAGCATCCTTTTTTATGTTACAGTATGCAAACGGGCAGGAGGCACTCGCACTACCAGACGGTTCGCAAGTGCACTGCCGGCAAGAATTAGTATGCTCTTTTCTTGAAGGACCCTAAGTTGAATTGGTTCAGAAATACTTTAGTGGACATACTTTAATGATAAATATGCTCCCAATATTTTAATCTCGGGCAACGCATCAGTACCAGTGGTTTTATAAGCCAGCGCATTTCCTCGTATAAAAAAATGTAAAGAAAATTTAAAATAACAGCCGCATTCAATATACATAGGTAATAAATCACGCTAATCCAACAATTTATTATAAATTCATCAAAATGCGTTAAAAAGTTACCCACAGTCCTATAATTCATGTCCACCTAATCTTTATGACCTAACCGCCGGCGTCTAGGATTAGCCTGAAATTTATGACACCTGGCTGAACAATGCCACACCTAAACTCGGCTTATGGACTGTGACAAACGTTTACATGGTATTAAGTGATCCTTGGCTTTTTGTAGTGCCACCACGCCAGGGCTGGCCAAAATTTCCACAGTCACAATATGCGAGAAAAGAGCAAGTTGCTTATTGGAGCCGTGCGTTCTAACCCTGGCTTTGCACCTCGATTTTTTCACCAAATTTGCAATTCACTTGCTCTTACTTTGAACACTATATATTAAACTAGTTGTCTAGTGTCTAGTTCCAAACAGAACGTCTAGTACCACAGTGTGTTGAGAGGTTTGTCTGGGCTCAATTTTTTTGACAATTTAAGTAGACAACTATTGTATATAGAGAACAGCATAACTATTTCTAGATTAAATGGGTCCATACTAATTGGCCTTGTAATTATGTCAGATAATGTGTTCCTAATTAATAGAGATCAAATGGATATTGTAGCTAATTAAGCGAAAATGTCATGCTTTACTGTACCTATCTAATACTAGGTTGTATATATTTAATAATATAAAACTAATTATGTTAAAATATTTTGATTGCAATAACGGATTGCGGATAAATTTCGTCCGATTTTATTTATTTATGTATTTAATACATAACTAATACCTAATATAAGTAAAACAAATACACGTCGGAGTAATGGCGCTGGTTTCGTTTGCTACTGTCACAATATGTCACTAGCCTGGTGGAACCGTCAAAGTCAAAGCTAATTAACGACATTTTGATAGTTTATAGTAATTACATAGTCATTATTATAATTGTCGGAGCAATGATGTATCAATAAAAATATTAAATCTAAATAAAAAATTCCGGAAGCCCTATGACATATAATAATAATGGCAGCCGAAACCAGCGCCATTACTCCGACATACTTTTTGTGATGTTATATATTTATATTTAAAGCAAGGATAGATATTGTACCTTACGAGACAATTTCTAGGTTTAGTAGCCGACTTCGCATGAAAACAGACAAACTATTTTAAGAAATCGAAACGAGCAGTTGTCTGCCTTTGTTAACCAATGTCAATGTAGACATTATTTATTATACGTACCGACTTCTTGAATCACTGTCTCTTAAGGACCGCATAAACCTTGCGTAGAAAAAATATCTAGGTGGCAATTAACGAATTTGTGTAACGCTATGTATTGTATGAGATGAATAGAAATATTCTTCTACTGCGTAGTTATCATTCAATGAATAAAACATTATATAAAGTGTAAAACGTATTAAGAACTTATATTACCGACATAATTCTAATCGAGTTACAGTTTGTTCGTCAGTGGGTTTGGATAGGAAGTTATTCAACAGAATTTGCAACTTTGACGCGTGTCCCAAGACGGTGATGTGAATATGACTTGATTGTACACATTCAGTTTGAAATAAATTAATGTATCGTTCTGTATAAATTTTACAATATTTACTGGGGAAAGGAAGGTGCTTCTTTTTCTCCAACCTAAAAGATCCTCGACCATTCTAAGCATTGACTGGTCTGAAGATTCCAGTGGCTTCGAACCGAAGCAGCTAGAACCGGATAGGAATTAATAACTTCGACATCCGACAGTGCGTCTCTGCTGATGTTTAGTAAGTAAAAAACGAACAGTAATCTGATACTGGAGTGTCACTATGCACTGGAGGCAATAACCCTGACAAACAGTGGTACTTGTAGTGGGAGTGCCATGCTGTTGCTTTCGGGCTTCAGCCAATCGGGCAGGCACGACCGGGGCAGTACCACTGTCTCACAGAAAACCGGCGTGAAGTGATGCAATAGGTTCATCTTATTGTACTCGCGTTTCGTGCGGTGAGTGAGACTCCCGGAGCCCATCAATTCCCCCCCCCCCAGAATATGAAGATGCAGTTTAAACAGAGATTACCCCAGGGGGGTACCACACGTTTCCGCTGTGGAGAATCCCCCTCTGAGCGTCCATCATCGGAACAATCAGTATTTGGTGGTGGATGCACAGGCTGCCCTTCGTATTCTGGGGTGGGCAAAAACTGCTCAAAAAACTATAGGTTTCGATCTCGGGGCAAACGGAAGAATTTACCGAAGGCATCCCCTTCCACGCTCTCAGTGGACTTTACCAATGTTAGGGGGCTCAACTCTAATCTTAACGCGGTTCACTTTCACCTCGAAACTGCGAAGCCGGCCTTATTCTTCCTTACTGAGACTCAGATATCCTTCCCGGCTGATACTTCCTACCTCTCCTACCCGGGGTACAAATTGGAACATTCATTTGTGCCGCGGGCGGGAGTTTGCGTGTACGTCAGAGAGGATATCTGTTCTCGTCGCCTCGGGTCGCTTGAAGGAAGGGACCTATCTAGCCTCTGGCTGCGCGTAGACTGCGATGACCATCCGCGATTCTACGCATGCCTGTATAGGTCCCATAGCGGAAATACCGAAACTGAGCGACTCATTGAGCACATCCAAATGGCTACAGATTCCCTGCTCGAAGGGGTTCCTACCGCTGAAATTGTGATACTTGGCGATTTTAACGCTCACCATGCCGATTGGCTCGGTTCGGAAACCACCGATCACGCGGGAAGACCCTTTCACGACTTTGCTTTAACTTACGACCTGTCACAAATGGTCCCTGCGATTACGCGAATACCAGATGTGGATGGTCATAAACCCTCTTTGTTGGACCTTCTGCTGACCTCACATCCGGAGACCTATCAAGTCTCTGTTGACCCGCCATTGGGTTCATCGGATCATTGTGTGGTCCGGAGTATTGTGCCTACTACGCGCCCTCCTCGGCCCCGTTTTTCGGGTTGTCGTCGTATTTGGCACTATCGGTCAGCAGATTGGGATGGGATGCGGTCTTTCTTAGCGTCCTACCCTTGGGGGCCTATGTGCTTTTCGTCGGAAGCTCCAGATTCCGTCGCTGCCTTTGTCGCCGAAGTGGTTCTGCAGGGCATGGAACTTTTTATTCCATTCTCTGCGGTGCCGATCGGTGGCAAGTCACAGCCCTGGTTTAAGCGTTCTTGCAAAGCGGCATCGCGTCGAAAGCGAGAATGCTTTAATGCATGGGCGGAAGCGGCAATATCTCGTGATGCCAATACCAGCGAACATAAAAAAGCATATAACTCAGCCTCCAGGTCCTTCAAACGGGAAATCGCTAAGGCAAAGTCAGAGCACATCGCCAGATTTGGCGAGAGATTGGCCCAACTCCCTTCTGGGACCCGAGCCTTCTGGTCTCTCGCCAAAGCTGTACAAGGGAATTTTTGTCAGCCATCGATACCACCGCTGCACAGAGAGGATGACTCGCTCGCCCACACTGCGAAGGAGAAGGCCGACCTCTTGGGCTGTCTCTTCGCGTCCAACTCGACTTTGGATGACCGGGGGAGATCACCACCGGCGATTTCGCGGTGTGATAACTCAATGCCGGAAATCACATTCCGGCAACGTGCTGTTCGCAGAGCACTATCTTCCTTGGACATTCATAAGTCGAGCGGGCCGGATGGTATCCCTCCAATTGTGCTGCGTACATGTGCTCCTGAGTTGGCTCCGGTCCTGACGCGCCTTTTCCGGTACCTGTACTCGCTCGGCACTGTCCCGAAGTGCTGGAAGACCGCTTCGATACATCCGATCCCTAAAAAAGGCGATCGCTCTGATCCATCCAACTATCGCCCAATCGCAATAACCTCCTTGTTCTCCAAAATAATGGAATCCATTATTAATGGCCAGCTCTTGAGTTATCTAGAGGGCCACCAGCTGATTAGCGATTATCAGTACGGCTTTCGTCGTGGTCGTTCAGCTGGTGACCTTCTAGTATACCTTACTCATAGATGGGCAGAGGCAATTGAGTCCAAGGGGGAGGCACTAGCGGTTAGTTTGGACATAGCGAAAGCCTTCGATCGGGTGTGGCACAAAGCACTGCTCTCGACGCTTCCAGCCTACGGGCTTCCTGAGAAATTATGCGACTGGATCTCCAGCTTTCTAGCCGATCGGAGCATCAAGATCGTCGTCGACGGAGCATGTTCCGACCTTAAACCCGTGAATGCTGGGGTCCCACAAAGCTGTGTTCTGTCCCCGACCCTGTTTCTTCTGCATATCAATGACATGTTGCAACTTAGCAACATTCATTGCTATGCGGACGACAGCACTGGGGATACTCTTTACACTGGCCGGGCAGGTATTTCTCGGGCAGTTGTCGATGAGTACCGGAACAAACTTGTGTCTGAAGTCGAAACTCTTTTACGTGGAGTCTCGGACTGGGGTAGACTAAACCTAGTCCAATTTAACCCCAAGAAGACACAAGTTTGCGCGTTTTCCGCGAAAAAAATACCCTTTGTCGCTACTCCTCTTTTCGAAAACACTCTTCTTGAAGCCACAGCCAGCATCGGAATACTTGGCGTTGACATATCGAACGACGTTCAGTTTCGCGGTCATTTGGAGGGAAAGGCTAAATTAGCCTCCAAAAAGCTTGGTGTGCTCAGCAAGGCGAGACGGTACTTCACTCCGGGCCACCGCTTGCAACTCTATAAAGCGCAAATACGGCCCCACATGGAATACTGTTCTCACCTCTGGGCGGGGGCTCCCCAGTACCAGCTCCTTCCACTTGACCGTATCCAACGAAGAGCGGTTCGAATCGTCGATGACCAATCCCTCTCCGAGCGGCTCGATCCTTTGGCGTTGCGTAGAGATGTGGGGTCACTCTGCATCTTCTACCGCATTTACCATGGAGAGTGTTCAGAGGAGTTGTTCGGATTAATACCTGCAGCTGAGTTTCAGCATCGGACGTCGAGGCAAAATACAAAATTCCACCCGTATCACCTCGACGTCCGACGTTCCACGACTGAGCGTTTCTCAAGGCAATTTTTGCCGCGCACCACCGCTATGTGGAACCAGCTGCCCACTGAAGTATTTCCGAACCAATTCGACTTAGGGTCCTTCAAGAAAAGAGCGTACAAATTCTTAAAAGGCCGGCAACGCACTCGCGAGCCCTCTGGCATTGAGTGTCCATGGGCGGCGGTATCACTTAACATCAGGTGAGCCTCCTGCCCGTTTGCCCCCTATTTTATAAAAAAAAAAAACAGCATGAGAGCATCGGCGATGCCTGCTGGCCCGTATCCGCTCCTTCCCTTGTCCTTCTCACGAGTGCGAACCTGGATTCGCCAAAGCTCTACAAAACTTCAACATCAACGAGGGTCACCAGGATATATGGTACGGTTAGTGCTTTATGGTTAATGCATTTTGAGATTGAGCTTCTTACGTTACGCATGCTACGCATTTGTTTCAATAACGAGACTTAGCACGAACTTCTGCGATCACTCCTAAACTCGGCTCCAAATCGGATTTTGACGTACGGAAGTCGAATTCCCGTTTCTGAATCTTACCCTAGGTATTATTATATCAAGCTGCGTATCCCACAAGCAACATATCTTATTAACTTAACATATATAATATTGTCTTAGAATAGTACTATTATTTTTGTCTTTTAGTCTATTCTCTTTAGATCAAATTGCTGCGATGAAGTTTATGTCAACGCTCTTTTTTGGTGTTTTCTTATGTAATATTGACGTAACGGCCAACTATATATTTATAAATCCATTCAACTGCGTTACTATTAAACGTATACTTAAATCGAATTTAGAAGTAATTTCCTGAAATGTTTCAGAAAAGGATAAATAAAATTCCAAAGGATCTCCAATTTGCACATTAACAGCACAAGAGCCGTCTGATTCCACAAAGTTCTCGATTTAATTTATAAACTTGTTTGTACATTCCAATTGAGTGGTCCCGGCATTAGACTTTGTGTGATCGTAATGTGGAAGTTATGAGTTATTTCTTTAGATCTTTGTGTTTTCTTTTGAGTCTTTGTTCTATACCTAAAATTTTGTCAATGGTTTTTAATGTGTATTGAACGGTGTAGGTAAAAAGGTGTCTATAGAATATATACGTGTTGATGCGGTTAAAATTACGTATGGGATAGGAATACTACTTCACTACAAATAAACCGGAACGTTTTTCGTATTTAGAGGGATAGAAAAAAAAATTAGTGGCACAGCAAACTTACTTACTTCGTGAGATTTTTTTCTAATCTCCAAGTTTATGATCGGCCATTTATACATTCTTCTAATGTTTTCCTCCATCGTACGAGCGTACGTTATATGCGTACATAGACAGAAATTGTATTGGTGTACAACTGGGGATCGAACCTAAGACCTCAGGTATGGGAGAATAATCTATGACAATGACATTTTTGTTAAAAAAATATTTTTAAAAATAAATCAATTTAAGGCTTATTTATGCGCTAGCGACATTCCTGTGTTGTGGGTGACCGTGACTCTTCTGTGATCAGTGGAAAAATACAAAATTAATTAATTTAATACAATTAAATGACTACAGTATAAAACAAGATTGATATATTAAAAAAAGAAACTATAAAAATATTATGTAATAATTTTTAAAAAAATAGTATGAAGCATTTATGAGTTCGTACTTCTAAACACCCTGTATTAATTCTTAAGATATATATGATGTGGGGTGAAATCATGTAAGACCAACGCTTCCACTAATTCCCTATTTTAATACAGATAGGGTTTCCCAATTACCAGTTGTTTGTGAGAGTCCTATAACATAATCAACATTAAGCAGATCTCGGAACTATCCAAAATATGGAAATATAATCCGACCGGTTAATCAAATCAGCTTAGCGAAGTTTGTAAAGGAATAACCAATCAGACCTGGTATCAAAGCTAAACGCTGTGAAAATTATTCATTTGATAGTTTTAGTTTAAACTTTTGTTCGTACTTGAAACATTAAAGTATCAAAGTGGTTCGGAATCCTTTAAGCTGCGATACTACTGATTTCACTGAACTAATGCGACATTTACGTGGAAATAAGGGCTATTTTGTTATACGTAAATTCAGCGATAATATAATTAGAAAATAAACCCTATGTGTCAGTGATAAGGGTGAAATTAATGTACACGATGCGGATTTGAGTGGAAACTTTATTTCGGAAGCGACAATTGTCCAACTAGGCTTACCAACTAATTGTTGGGATCAAAGTTAGATGTGGTTTTTGTTTAATTTTTAACTCTCAACTTTGTTGGTGGTTAACTGGTAGTTTATAGTTTATCTGCGTATAGTATACACTTTACACTGCGAACGTCAACTTAGACTGTACCAATTTTAAATAAAATAAGTTTAATAATCACGATTATAAATAATTTCGTATCAACGAGATCGTGGCATAATTTTATTATTGCTATAATTTATTAAGTTATTTTATATAATTTTAAAACTACTATCAAAATCCACTTAAAAGTATTAAATAACGATATTTCTTAGTTATTTTAATTGCTATTATATGACTAAGAAAATTATTATATTTTTATACGTTATGAAGATTATATAACCCTCTTTTAGGAAGTTGCCGAGTACAAAAATGTCAGTTGCTTATAGTAGGTTGACGATTGTAGTCATTTGTTTCAGTGCGATAAGAAACCTAATATAATCTTCATACCCCGTATAAAATATATTTTTAATAAACAAAAAAACATAAACAGAACATTTATTACTAAGAAAAGGCACAAAATTATAATCAACAATAATAAGAAGGAAGAAAAATAATAAAAAAAAAAATTTAGGAGCATTGTATTGTATTGGTATGTTGAGCACATTACAGTGCTTGTGCTTGGGCCCTGGCTTAGAATTATGCTGTGGAGACGTGTTCAGGCCAGGGCATGACCAGCGCTGTGGTCCCTGGACCACAATCATATACATTGTAATTACGACCACAGGCCTATTACCGCTGTAATTCTTATTTGCGCTTCTTATTAACAATTCAAAGATGTGAATAAATTTACTTAAAAATAAGACGCTGACACTTTGATATATTTCAACACCCTTAATCTGGTAAAAAGCATTGGCACTTTCTAATAAAATACCCAAAATTTTAACGAAGCCAAGCGAAAACAAAGCCTGACATAGCTTGGAATTTCTGTAGAACGAAATCTCAATATTGAAGTCGCTATCTCTGTTAGACGTTACGCGGTATTAAAGATGCTACTCTGTGGTCCCTATTAACATCCCCATGACAGCTTAAAAACTAGCACAGCCAAAATGCAGTCCAGTTTTTAAATAATTGTAAAACTGATTGCAACAATTTTTAAACAAACAATGAGAATTATTTACAGTACAATGCGGACGTAATGGATGCACATTAATATAACTTTAAGTATTCTCTTTGTATCCCTGTAATGTAAATTAAACTCATTTACTAACGCCGCTCTTAGTATTTCTTGATCGATTGAAGATGTTCAAGTTGTAATTTGTTAGCGGTGAAAACAATATTAGAATTCAGTGTTTTTCTAACAATCATGGTCATTCATTCATTTGCATACAATCAATAATACAAATACAGAATTCTGTGTAGTATTCACTGTATGTATGGATGATTCAGTTCAATATTATATATTGCTTAACAGATAAATTGGACCACGTTATGTACGTCAATCTTGTGTTAAGACATAAATAATTACTTTCTATGAATACGTTGTTCTACTTTTTTTACATGTGTCTTTACTAAGACATCATGGAAAATTACGATCTAGCCTAACTTAACACTAATAAGTAATTTAAGTCTAACCTAATTTGCTGAAAAAGGATTTTTAACATAAGGCAGTGTCCAATAACGCTACTTACAGTCTCTATTAAAGGGAAGACACTCTGTTCTTGTGTTCTATATTTTCAGCACTTAATACTCACATGCACTAACACTTATTCACTACAAATGGTTTTGTCCATTTCAGTCTTTTCACTAGGCCCGTAGTGTCAATAGCCTCGACATTCTACTTGATGATGAATACGTCTCAAGCAAAAAGTTTACAAGTACTATTGCTTTCTATTACTGTAATTTATAATCAAATCATAAGTCATATTCTTCAAAGCTAAGTTAATTTTTACTTGACCCTTTCATATATTAAACAAAAACATAATATGATGGACAAACCAGAGTTATATATATTTAAATAAAAGCTTTTTATTAGAAATATGTGTTGAGGAGGTGGTAGCTGGATGAGAACAGCTTGGAACTTACGTAAGCTCCTTAAAAGCTCTAGGAACTTTTCTTGATGTTGCTCACGTAAATTTTCTACTCTATTAAGTAAGCTTGTAAACTTTTAAGTCGACAGGTTTATTCCTAAGAATGTGCTCAGATTATTTTGAAACATGTGTTCGAAGCTGGGCGACCTGAATTTAGGAATAGACATTTGTCAGGTTAAGCCTGACAAATGTTGCTTTTTATCAACTTCGTATTAGTCCGGTGGGCATTTGAGGTGACTTTATACGATTTTATTTTTTATCTTTATTTATAACAAAATTCCATCATCGATTCTTATATATACGTAACTATCGGTAAGAAAAGCACGAAAAAAAAATGTTGAATGAATGAATGAAATGAAACAATTAGCGAGTTGTAGATTTACGTAACTTACGAGATACTCGTATGTTTCATCTCGTTTGCTACTAGTCTTATGAATGAAACTTAACCAAACATTAAAAACAAAACAGGTATAGGTACTTTGGTGCAATGACGTTGTTACATGTTGGCCATCGTTTTATGACTGTTCATATAGATACATAGTTTTTGATTGAAAGAACTTGAAAAGGAAATCCTCAATAGAAACACAAACGTCATACAGTAACACATAAGCAGTCCGATACGAAACAAATACGTTGAGAAAGAATAACACGAGAGCTGAACTAAACTCACCATCTGCTTGCTTCGGAACCTTTTATTAAAGATGTATATCCACTAGACTTTTTATTATTATTCTATTACAAGATCCAAATCTTAAGATTTGTAATTGTCTATTGATATGTCGTATATAAGGATCTAATAATTGAAACTTAGTAGTAAGTCATATTTGAATACTAATCTATCTATATAATTAAAAATTAATCGCAAATAGTAATTTGTGTCTTAGTGTTTCTTTCAGTGTCACAAATGTGTTGCCCTTTAAAAGATGATTTTTTGGATCTATGATTGGGATGACATAAACTGGTATTTATGGTCCATGATTGTGATAAACTACTATACAAGTTAAGCACCACACAATTATTCGCAATGTTTAAGTAAAAAAAGTTAAATCATTTATATGTAAATTCCTTTAAATGTAAGACTCATAAAAATATATATATTCTGTTCGTATATACTTAGTTGGTCGATGTTGATTTAATTTTACTAAAAATACCATTCAATGTTTCTAGATCTATGTAGCAAGGTATTGAAGCGTTATAAATTAGCCGTCTTATCTAGCCGACCATTCTGGGCACATGCGCGTGGATTACTCTTGAAGAATCTCCTGTTCGGATATATTTCCTCCGTTGCAGTATTTGCCACTGCTTTAGCAAAATTGCAAATGTGTACTCGTAAAGCCTTTACACTCCTTGTTTTAACTTTGGAACTTTAAAGGAAATTCTGTATAAGAATCAGTGGCGCTACAACTAGATAACGGCCTCATATATCTGTATCTGTTGAGTGATCATTAAATTTAATATGTAAGTAGGATCAGCTTTCTGTGAATGACTCACGCCATCGACTTTTGGGACTAAGATAAGCCAGTTTTTTCACGATGTTTTCCTCACTTAGTAAATATTAAATGAAGGTACCTATAAATACTAAATAAACCGTTTCTTCTGTCGTCGTTTCAACTTAAGATTCGTTTAACAAAATAAAAGAAATCCATAAAATACTCCAATAAGATTTTGTATCTTTTAAAAATTAATTTCGACTTCAAACTTTGTTTCCACATTTTATAAGCTTTTACCTTTTAAAACTTTAAGCGAATACAGGCGTATTTGGAGTAAAAATCATCTTAAAAGATAAGACTCTCAACCTTCGGATGTGATTAATAAACTCTTGAAGAAAGTTACGCAAAGTAGGCAAAATATATAATATAATTGACCTTAAAATTAATTTCTTTATTTTTGTTTCACAATTTCGCCCTTGTTAATGGATGAATTGCTACTCTTATTCTGTTAACATTTAATACCACGGAAGGACATTACTGAAGAAAAAATAATATCCAAGTGTCTCTATGATAGCATACATGCATACATATAAAGGCGATATACGGGGTAGGTTTACTGTGTATTTCTCTTTCGTGATCATTTATTTTTTTATAATAGGCAAGTAGGTGCCTGACTCATTCCGTCGATCTTTTGGGTTTAAAGTCACGATATTTTCCATCACCGTAGGAGCGACTGTTAAAGGCATACGATGTAAGGGGTGAGAGCCACTAGACCGCACTGTTTTTATACCATATTTAATGAATTTTCATAACAAACGTTTAATTGTTTTTGAAAGCTTATAATTCCTCAGATCCTCCCTTTTTATTATTAAAAACATCAAGTTTTATAGCGAGAATTCCCAAGATAAATTTTTCATCAACATTTTGGTTTCTTCGCACTAATGACAGTATCGATCAAGACAAAATATATAGGAAATTTCCTCCCTTTAATAAATTACATTGGGGCGAAAAGGACCTTTTAAATCAAATTAATTTATCAATATTTTATAAGATAATAGATGTTCTAATTTTTTAAAGTGGCACGGTCAACGCTTTTCAATTCGTTCGAATTCCATCAGCGTTTTGCTTGCCGTAAAGGGCGTTGTATACAAAGATAAAGCATAATCATATTTATGCGTGTGCTTTATTGGAGGCTTATAAGACTTCCAACATGATGTAGACTAAAGCACTAAAGAAGGCTTCTTGCTGTTTGAGAACGAGTGCGAAACATCGTACGTTTAAGTGAAGCCCTTAAACTTTTTATTCGGTACAATTCTCAATTTCCATTTTGAAATTTAAAAAATGTCACAATTATAATACAATGTCTATTTAAGCAGGCACCACGTTAGTATTTGCGTGATTTATAATATTATCCTTGATATTAGTAAGCTAATTTTAAATTATCTTTTGTCACATACATCACCTCAGCATATCCAACAAGGTATGTTTTCCGTGTAAGAACATGCAGTATGTTGCAATAGCTTATGTAAGGGTAAGTATTTCCGCTATCACCGTGCTTCTCCGCAGATCCGTACAACTCGCATTGTGGCGTAAACCGTACACACCTTTGCAAGCAGTGTCGCAAATGTAGGCTGTGTTTTTTTTATTTTTTAGTTACAGTTAATATCAAAACTTGTCTCATCATGTCGAAACAATTGGTGAACGCCGCACCTTACTGAATTTCGGTTGTTGACAGTCACTTGACGAAATTCCGAGTGTAAACATAATTTGCATTCCCGACACCTTCAGATAAGAACTCGCCTTCAATATTTATTTCTTCGTTATAAATTGAATATTTTTGAAAAGGCCTTTTGCTGTTATCTGTTTTTGATGTAACGTATTAATTGAGGTAGGTTGTATGTTTGGAACGAAGCTGTCAGAAAAATAAAATAACATTGAGAGCTCATTGATTTCAACTGCATCGTTTATTCGGATTTTTTTCTAAAGTGGTGAAATATATGGTAGAAAAATATTTATTGATATGGTGAATATAATTTTTTTTCTTTTTTTACATATAACATGTACATTTTTGATATTTTTTCGCTTTGATTACATTTGTCTGTAACTTTTTATTACAAAATTTACATTCAATAAATTGGATTATATCAGAATGATTTTGCGGTTCTGCGAAACAGTTCCACAGATTTATATGTTTTTTTATATGTATTTGGCTCATAATAGAATATGTAAACTATCATATATACTATATTTACCACGACGGGAAACAGTTGAGCTACGGTTCGCAGGCATATTGATATTCGATAATCCTAATACAAATTGCTTATATTACCATTAGATACATAATGTAAAAGCGATGAAATGCCAATAACGGGAGTATCTTGAATCCTCACTAAAGCCAGTATGAATTGTTTCGAATTGAGTCATAAAAATGTATGAGATTAATAACATTATTATTGGCTATCGCTGACACGTCTGGGTTTCGGCAACGCGTGCTGTGAATACGGATAAATGGCTTGTTTTATATGAAATGTTTTCTTAGTGACGAAATGTTGAACAGACTTTTTTACTTTTCGTTGACAACTGTTTGCTATATTGTGTATGTGTGTGGGCCTTATGTTTTATTAGAGCGCTGTTATTCCTGTAAGGTTGTTTTCAACCCTGTGGTTAGGCAAAGCCTGGTCCGCCTTCAAAAGTAGCTTAATATAATCTTTATGATAAGACTAAATACATTCAATTCTTCTTAAACTATGGCCATAGAATAGAAAATAAGTGTATTTTCGGATACCTTTTTTTTTCAAAAAAGATATTCACTATGACCTTTGAAGTTTTTTGAAGTATAGTGGGTATCCTTGAACATAGAATATTAATAAAATCATATCATATATGTGTTGTAAGGAAAAAAATAACTAAAAATGATAAAGTTGAGTCCATATTACAATATTATTCAGGGATATCGTTATATTTCATATCTCAGTCCCTAGACAGTAAAATTTATGACGTCTATCCCTGACCAAACATATGCGATCCTTTTGGCCAAACATACATATTTCTATCGCGATCCCGGAATATTTCTGATTGAATTATCCGAAACTTTCCAATTCTGACTATAGACCACTTCTCAGGGTAGAGGAGGAGTGTGTAGTTTATTTTAGGTAATAAGTTAATAATGTTATCTCTCCTTTACATCTATGACCATTTAGTAATCAATCTCAGAACAATAATTTTACTATGCTACTCTTGACTATGACGTCAATGCAATAATTACCACCATTAAGTTTCAACCAAGCTCGTGAAAAGTCTGATACAAATTTCAGTTAAAATAACCGGAAATTAAACAGTTGTAATTGGTATATTTAAATTAATTTCACGTAAAAGCATTTTACGATTTCGTATTTCAAAACTTGTTGACTTTTTAAATTATTTTTTTATTAAACACCTAAAAGCGTAATCAGTTTTATTTAATTGGAAAGTGCCTTTGTATCTTCATCAATTGAATTAATAAAATTTGTGTTCTTTAAACATTCAAAGAAATAAATCTTTATTATATTCGTTACAAACGTACAAACAAATTTTTTTTTTGAACGTCATGCTTACAACTAATTCTTTTGTCGAAAATCATAGTTAGAACTAATTGTTAAATTTTGTCCCCTTCATACATCGTTTTTTTAATGGAAATATATCAGCCTGCTATGTTAACCAACCCGAAACTAATGATATATCGCCGGAAGCGAACTTAGTACCTCTGGGAAGAGTGTCACTAAGCTACTGACGCTGTTAAAACTAGATCCAGTATTAAATAATCGGAGCTAAGCATACACTTTTAGCTTACTTTGTACACTACATAAGGATTTATACTCGTAAAAGACCTGATGAATTCCAAAGCAAATTCCAACATACAACCCAAAAATATAGATTTTCGCTGAGAAAGCGCAATCGTATTGTTCATATTATGTTACCGTAATAGTGACTTCGACCTAAGTCAACAGGAGTTAGGGAGTGAATATTTTTGAAGATATCTATATATTCGTACAATGTAATGTAATTTTTATATACGTCGTGCACGTTATAAAGACAAATATGTTCATGATTAAAGAAATGGAAATAAATATATTATATTATGAGAAATAATTATACATGTATAATTTGTATTTTCAATTTTCTAAGCCTACTAATAAGCTGGCTTAGTAATAATAAAAATATTTAAAAAGTCAATGCGGCAGTGTACGCTGGAATAATTAATTTATAATATTATTAACAGTACAAAATTAGAATTTGGTATCATTCCGATATAATGCAAATAAACAGAACTGCGCGCTTATGACAATCCTGCGCAGTGACGCCAATTATTGTCGTCAAAATCTTTCAGTGAACAAGCTCTTGTACAATGGCAACTCCATAAAATTCCTAAACTGCATAAAATTATAACTAGGTCATCAATCTCGCTCAGATTATGAATACCTACAAAAGTCCACGGAAAGAAATTTTATACAAAGACTTGTGAATGGCCCAAATTTTATCAGAATAAGTTTATTTGTAATATTCACGCATTTCTGAATATATATTTGCGTATTTGTGTGTTGGTTCCACGAGAATGTAAGTGCGCGCTGCTATTTCACCATGCCTCTTGCTGATGTCATGTGGAACATAGTTTGCTGCTCCTTACAAACGTTGTATAACAGAAAAAAATACTTGGCGATTAAAAAGAGTGGCGGAGAGTTTATTACCAGTTCTTTTCGTCTGTTCTACGGCCTTGAATTGAGAACTGGCAGTAAATGTAAAATTAGAAGCATTTAATGTATATTTCTTTTTTATTGACGTTCATAAGTGTACATCGTGTTACCTATATGAATAAATGATTTTTGACTTTGATACTAAACTAAGCAATGGCCAGCGGTTTCAATCGGGTAGATACGATCTCGTGGTAATGGAAAGTCTACTTAGTCCGACTATAGATATATTTTTGTTAGTAATATTTTACTCAGTTTTTAATTAGTTCCTTTCAAATAATTAGATACACACATTCATAATCTACTCAATATACGGATTTTACTTTACAAGGAATATATATCTAATACATTTTTAAATTCATAATTTATATAGAATGTCCGACATTAGTACCTAAATTTAAAAATACTCTACAGGTGTTGAAAAAATTCTTGACATCAAGTAGGTAATGAAAGATCTTTTTTAATCAGTCTGGGAATTTTTAGCTTGAGTATTTCAAATTGTTAAGAATAAAAACTAAAATTCCAAATGCATAACTTTCTGCTATAATATTAGAGAAGAGATTAATTTCTTCTATTTCTACCTTCTAAGAACTTCCCTACAACGCTTGACGTAGTAATTTCATCTAACTTCCGACTCGGGATAGGCCAACATACAATTGCCCATGGGTATAAGAATGTTTTTGTAGATATTGATACGACATTGACTAAACGACATTTTTTTGATCTATCATCAATACCACAGCACACGCGATCACAGATTTTTTATTGTTTTTATTTTTATTTTGATTGATACTCAAATGTTTTCTCTTTATAATATTAGTATAGTACCTAAAATAACGTAGAAAGGTATTTCGTGTCAGTTACAAATGCGTATGAAAAACTCCGTTATTATTTTACCTCAGTATATTTAGTTATAGTCGATTGATTACAAATTCATTTAAGCGACAATTTTTATAAAAAATAAATTTCACTTATCGCCCAATCTAGAGCATTAGTATGAAACATACGGCCGTATTCAATACAACTTTGACAGGAATCATACTTGGCGGTAAATCTCGACTGTATTTTACGTATATACGAAATATTATTACGATTTAATTACTGACTTGTTCTAAAGTCTACCACTAGAATCAGCAAGTCTAGATTGAATAGGCAAATTTTAACTGGCCATCTGTGAGCGAACAAAGTTATATAAAGTTTCACCGCTGAGTTTAGTTGCTAAAAGCTACAATTGGTAGCAAGATTGAGTTAGATGCGTTCGACGTAGGTCTTGAATTGAAATATATTTATTTGTTGATAACACTGTGACGCCACAACCTTTGGTCTTGTCCTCTTTTGTTAACTCTCTCGTGATATTTTTTTTAAAAGGCTTTTTGGATCTAGGGTTTACTGGTATCCTCACGATGTTTTCTTTCACCTTACGAACGAGTGGTACATAGAAAGAAACGTCAGCTGGTCACAGCTGAGATTCGAATCTACGAATCCAGTATAAGAGTGGGACACTCAAGCCCCTTTTTTTTTTCGTGGGAAAATGCGTTACGTGTGTGTGTGCCTTGTGCCTTCCTACAGCGTAATTGCGTTGTAGCGGAGGGTAATGTCACAATGCCACCAGTAATCGCTCGAGGCAGGACACGGTAAGAGCGTAGCCTTTCTTCGCATCCCGCCACGCGAGCAGCAGTTGAAATCAAGGTCATGAATGATGTGGAATGGAGCTTGGCAAAGGGCCACACTGACATCGGCCAATTCACACTGATTTGTATAACTGTCGTGTCTGGACGGATGCAATCCAATGTAAGAATGTGTCATCATTCTTTTGGACGCATTAACCCCTGTTCCCCCGCTGAAGCATAGGTACTAAAGAACATTCCTGTTTGATCTAAATGCTCAAGTTTGTATACAAAAGTTGATTCAGTGGATTCCGTTAGTTAAGGGTTTAGAATGTTCACTATAGTATATATAAACGTTAACACCATTCAGTTTGCAACAAATAAGTTCCTACAAACAAAAACAGTTTTTTGTAACATCTATTTCAATGGAAAACTTAGTTAGCTGAAACTGAGTGAATTGATATCCCAATTTTGTTAACAATTTATAAAATCCAATTTTGCGCAATCAATATTGCGTCTCTGGTGGGTTGCCCTGTAAATTTTGCAGTCATTGATATTTTTACAAGCGTGTAATATATTGTTTTATAGCAAGTAACTTGTTTGTTAATATTTACTCTACTTTTTGGTAGTTGCTTATATTATCTTATCTAGTTCTTTACTTCTAAAGACGCACTAAAATAGGTGCAGCTGTATCCTAGAAATTTTCAGCTGGTGGGCGATTCATGTATAAGTAGCAACGCAGTTACAGCGACGTTTAGTGTACCACGTTCTGTTAAAAATTGTCCATGCCCAAATACTTTTCTTCTTTCTTGATCCTCTTATTTTACGTTTTCTTGGAGTTTTCAGTGTGCATTTTTCACATCAAGATGTCTATTTGCTAATATAATTAAAGCGTTAAGTTGGCACCGGTGATCCCAGAGCTGGTGCATTCCTCTCTCAACGAGTAAGTATGGCAGTACAGCGAGGAAATGCTGCTAGCGTTAAAGGTACTCGTTAAGCAACAGGGATATTTTAAATTTGTTTTAATTTTTTTAAATTATTATTATGTATAATAAATATTTTATTTCTTTACTTTTTTATTATAGAGTTTAGGTTTAGTGACGCGAATAACTTTACTTAAGAAATATAAACATAAGTACCGTAATTCCTCGCTATGCACACTAATTATTTTAATTTCTTGAAATTATATAGATATAGATATCTCATAAAGGACGAAACTTTTTTACTGTGTTAATTAAACAAGTCAGTTTAAAAAAAAAACCATTTAAATCTAAAGAAATTACAAAGCTACGAAGGTTTTTTATATGACAGGTTACAGACGATTGGAAATCTTCTGAATATAGCTTTCGATTCGATTCTCGATTTAACTTTAATCTAAAAATTCTACAATAATAACAACCGTGAGTTAAGCAATATTATGAGTGAAAAGTAATTATTATCTTTTTCCTATAGTTTCCTTTTCGCTTTACATTTGTTTAATTCCGTCGCTCAGTCAAACTTAAACTCAAAATATCTTTATTCATATAGGTAAACAAATACACTTATGAACGTCAAAAAGAAGTTAAATTAATGGTAAATTTACATTAACTACCAGTTCGCAAGTCAAGGTCGCAGAGCGGGTAAGAAGAACTGGCAAGAAACTTACCGCAACTCTTTTTAATCGCCAAGTTTATGTATTATCATTATTATTTAAGTATTCGTCGTCGTACAATTTTCCATATAAGGAGTGGTTACACCTATCGGCAGTGTGTGTATCCATGAACACTTAACATCAGGCTCACCTGATGTGAAATTCAGTTCCTATATTAATAACATTTATCATGGCTTACTAGATATTACGGCTTACTTTGACAGCAAAAATACGTAACACAAATCTCAAAATATTGTTTCTTTAAAAACAATATTGCTGGTTGCTCAACCATAACAAAAGCACTTTGTATTGTAAAAGCAATTGTTAGTAGTTAAAAGTTTATCAATAACTTAATGAAAAGTTCAATAAGTTTCCGCCCCACTGGCGCGCATTCAGCTATCGACAATTTACTATTTTTCAAGTATTTAAAGAGGAATTCTTATCTTGGTAAGCTGATGCTGGTGATGAAATCTAGTGATACTTAAGACTGATAAGTAATGCAGTTTTCTGTGAATGCATCTAAATATACATGGAAGGCATGTAGATATAGACCTATCCATATAAAACCTACCTAGTATGACTTATTGGTCATACTCTGTGGACTCAATAAAAATAAAAATGTGCTGTAAAAATAAAATTCATTTGACAACAACTCATTATAAGTCAGGGTACCCACCTCTTCCATAACATTACATCTTTTTTTAAAATTATTATATTTTTAACTGTTTTCAACACGCCTAAGTACATAAGTGGGAGTATACCCACACACTTTTTAGTCAACGTGTAAGTGTGTGGGTGCAAGTGAGTGAGTGATGAAGTGAGCGAGTGAATGAATGAATTGTGTACTTACGTAATATTAGCTCTCAGAAGCATCTCCAACACTGCGCAAGGTGTGTTCATAAGCCATTCATTTAATCGAATTTTTAGATTGTAAATGGTGAGCGGGTAGATATAAAGCCGCCTATGTAATGAAAAAAATATTTTCACAAGTTTCCCTGTGTTAACATGAAACGTAAAATGACAAACTCAGAACTACGTCCTAGTGGCTTAGAGCTATAGCTGATAATAACATTTGCTGTTCAGTTTCACCTTAATAAACGCAAAGCGTAGTGCGTCTAAAGATGAGTCTCAAGCAAAGTAAGTGATATTTTTTTGGAATGGAATCTCGCCTTAAGGGCCTTAACAGCTCAGCACGGGCTGTTTTGGTGAGCATAGCTCGGACAGATTGGCCTGTCTCCCGCGATGACAAGGGCATCTCCTGCGAGCTTCGGCCCTCGGCTTGGGCCGACGCAGGGTGGCAATAGCCTGAAGGGCAGGGCGGGAGCTCTGGACTGGATTGAGCGAAGTAGGAAGTAAAGGTGATGGCGTATTATTATTACCCTAATCTGGCTTTTAACTTATGATTGGCATCGGTGATTGCGTCATCCGGATCAGTTAGAACGTTTCGGGTCCTCCTACGAGCCTTTCTTGCCGGGAGAAAGGTGGGTGAAAAAATGTACGGTACATAATATTAATAAAATTAGCTTTCATTGTGTGAGTCACGGTAAGCCCACCTGGCCTTCTATAAACGTAACATTTATTCATTTTGAAAAAAGCCGTTTAATCAGGTAATACGAAATATCAAGTAATACAACATTCAAATAGGTATTAAATGTGTTCCAAGAAATACTCAATATTAGACTAATTGGGGCTTAGTATGTTATAAGACCGTGAATATAAGAAAAATGTAATCGATGGCAGCTTTCCATATCACGTAAAAGTAATCACAAGTTGGTTCGCGTCAGCTTGCTGCAAATGACGTCATCCATCACATGAACTATACTCGTTACCGCTAATTCGCGAACGATGTAGAAACGTACGAATTGCAGCGTACGGTATTTGTCTGCGTAATAGGGGCATTCGTTTTGTTTTAGTGGATTGTAGTTTTAAGCTTTTTTAACAGTGGACTTACTTAAGTATCAATTTCGAGAATTCTATTGTAACAGTAGCTGCCCTGCGAACGTTTCCCTTTAATGTTTCTTTTACAAAGCCTACCTTTTTAATAGTTACCTAATATGGAAATTTTGCTATGCTACCCCATAGAGACGTTTCGCTTTGTGGAAAAGTTACTTTAAACTTTCGGAAACTTTCCATTACACCTTCAGAGTTCAAGGAATAACAGTCTTCAAGTTTTGAGCTTAGCAACATATTTGCGATTCATGGGTTACTGTTAATAGCTTAATACATGCTTCGAATAAGCCTTCAATTAAATTTTATTCTACGACACAACCACCATCTCTATTTTATTTCACACATAGGGTTAATATAATTTTATAATCACACATCATTCTTGCACTGCTAGTAAATGGAAAAAATAATCATTATTGATATAGATCACTTCATAAACCGATGACCACAGTAGGAGAGCATATCAGCATGGCCCAAAAGCACAGGACCAAGATGAGAGGATGTCCTTTCCAAAACTTCTGGCCTATTCAGGATCCAGGTGGCTTCTGTTTGGGAACAATGACATTTCTTTGAGGAGGCTTATTTACTACTGATATTTAACTAGTTTTATATAGTAACAAAATGTTTGTATTTGTTTTATCGTTTAAATCATAGTTGTTATTGCACATTTGTTAGGAAATTTAAGGCTTCCTTGTTTAATATTATTTTATATATCAGCATCGCAGTTGGGATAAAAACTGCCAGATTTAAGAGTAGACTTCTATATGGACTTCTTTTAAATTGTTCGCAGTGTTTTACTTTTACATAAGAACTAGTTATAAGAAATGTGTCGGCATTTTTATCCAATGAAACATACATCGTCGGCAAAAAAATACCTTTGTGACTCTGAATTAATCCATTAGCCATAAAAGTAAACAAGATGAAGTAATAAAAGCTGATAATAAAAAGTTCAAAAAGTCTTTCGTTAGTAGTCGTAAAAGCCTTAATCAGTCATAGAAGCCACAACACGTCCCGGAATAAATTCAGCAATCGTAAAGTCCTTTGAATTTGATTGTAAGACACAAATTGTACTACTTTTTATTGTATTGTCTTTTTGGAAGGTTAATCTAGAAATCAATCTTTTATAGAATACTGAGCCTACGGAACGCCCAAAAAGGGTAGTCATTGCAGCCTATGAACACAAATTGTAGTGGCTGGCTCAGACCCCCACTGGAAGTCGATTCCACAGTTCTCTAGTTCGCAAAAGAAACTGTCCCGTGAAGCGGACCGTTGAAGCCATCAATGGTGATGATTAGTATGTAATTCGGATGTTACCTGGTTGTATCCGTCTATTTTACCTATATGTACAAGCAAATTCTATTGCTGTGTCTTATAAAAATCAAGTTTTTTTTAAATTTTTTTGAAAAGGACATATAATAATAAAGTCGCATTCCACAGAATCCGTATGTATTAGACGTCCGCGAATAAAGCAAAACGCTCTTTACGTATCTAATAGGAATTCCGCACGCACGCCTTGGCCACAGTAACATTGTTAATAGTAGGTAAGACTAACCAGAGCGCGCCTAGAGATGACAAAAATTCGGCTTGTTTGTACAAGAAAAACTTATTCTTCGATAAAAGTTTAATAATGTCAAAGAAAATATTGAATAATTGCCTATATGTATTCATTTATGTTTTGTTCTTATTTTAAAGTATAAAAAAACATCCAAACTAATACTTCACATACACTTTCTGTTTATAAAAAAGTTCAAGGAAAAATTGTTGTGTCAATCAATTTCCTGCCCTTCTTCGCAAAGCTATGGATTTGTTTTTTTCTTATCAAATACCTCAAGAATGTAATTACCGTCGTCGTATGATGCTAATCACTGTAAAAACCTAGTTGTAATCGTCGAATAATTAACAGTTCTAGGTATATTATAGGCATAGAAAGATTAGGCCTTAGGATGACTAGCGTGTAAAGTAATCAGTCATAAAGATGAAGCAATGTGCATACCATATTTTGCTTATTGGTATAGGTGCTTAAAAAACGTACTGAAATATTATAACAAACACCAACTGTATGTTTATTCTGTGTGAGGCCTGGATATCACGGACAGTTTTATTTCTTATGACTATGTCGACTATGTACTTGATAGCACCCTTGTTATGTCGAGTTATATTTTTCTCGGGAAATATTATTAGGAACTATAAAAATAAAGGTAAAAATTTAGGCTTTTAGAGATATTTTCGGAAAGACCCTTTATCGTTAGATAAAAACACTTTATATAAGTTGATATTATTAGTAGCCTTTAAAAGATTTATTGCTTTTTATATGAGAAAACGTCAATATCTTAATTACAGGCATACAATCAAAGATGGTACAGTTTTCGGTGAGTTCCAAATACATTTATACAAAAATATAGAGTTAGTTTATTTTGTATAATTTAAAATTTGTTGAGTGAATTTAATAAAAAAGTTCAGACACATTATGATAAATTCTCGTTGCTTTATGTACACTAGTATAGAATAACGCTATTAAAATTATGACGGAGTGACTCGCGACAGATATTATTCAAAGCGTCAATTGTCAATAATCTTCACGAATCAGTGTTATTACACTTAAAAACTCTATTTGTCGCAAAGGAAATTCAAGAAATGACCAAGACTAATAAACAAGAGATTTAAAGATATTAGTTAAGTTTGTTCATGCGTTTGGACATGCCTGTTACAGTTAGTAGAAGCTTGTAGGCTTTCAGTAAAAGGAAATAGTTAATCTACAATGCAGTATCCGTTTTAAATTGCACCGACGAAATCATCTTTCTGCATACAGCACTATGTTTTCATCACATAGAAGATGTAGCACTAGGTCTAACACATGTCCTGAACTACCTAAACCTAGATTTATATCCATTTTGCGATGCAAGGGATTTTTACTCTTGCTACTCTAATATTGAGATCATTTTCGGTTCAATTTAATTTGGACGGAGTTCTCACGTTTGGTCAGTAAATTGAATCGGACATTTCCCGAGGATGGACCTGTATTTCAATAAAATATGGCCGTGACTACGATATTGATATAGCTACTGTTCATATTCAATTTGAGTTTAAATTTTTCGACGTGACTGTACGCGAAGATTTATCGATACTGTTTAAAAATGTATATAGCAATACTTGCTTAACTATTTTTCTTAAATAATGCAGATTTGATTCTTCCTTTAAACATAGGCTGGGAATTATTTTATAGAATAGCAGTTTATGGTTTGACAAATCTAAACCTTATAGCTTTTTATGGAATGAGAGATACGGTCCATAATCTTATTCATATTATTATGAATAAATGTCAGGTCAAGATATCTTTAAGATCTTAGAGCTCGTACAATATATTTAAGTACATATGTACTAAAATTAAAACACGTTTTTATTCACACTAATTTCACGGAGAAATAGATAATAAATAAAAGTTGTATGAGATGGTCGATAAATTCCGAATACCGTTAAGTTGACGGATTCAAATAAAATTCAGAAAGTCGATAATTTGTTCATAAACCGTTTCGAACCAATAAAACACAATACCTCCAATAAAAATTTCCATGCCAAGGATCGATTCTTGAAGAAAGTATACTAAAGAATTTTTCTTTGGTACCAAGTAATCTCGATAGATTTCACTTTAGATATTACTACAGTTTTACGTTTTATTTGGATATTCTACTTAATTAATATCTTGAAGTTGAGGAACATCTGAAAAGATTTTGTTGAAAGTCAAGTCAGCGTTTGAAAATGAACGCATTATAATTTATTACTAATAAAATATAATATATAAATTTTAAATATAAAAATTTATTACATAAAATAAGTACCTACATCATATATTCACATACATAGAGACATCTACAATTCACGCTTACAAATCACTGCGATGAATGACCCTCCGATATTATTCCAGCCTAGATATATACAAGTTCTCGACCTTATCCGGGCGGGACAGTGAGTGGTTAGATTAGTGAAGAATCCTGCCTTTAGATTGGAGGTAGGCTACATCATCCTTCTTACACTTATACTAGAATAATGTTCTTATAACATTCCATTAATAGTACGTGGTGAAACTTAACAGTATACAGGACACATGTTTGAATTTGTCTCTTGATTTTTAATGTCTATTAATTGAAGTTTCATAAACAAGCTTAGGCGTCTACGCTTAATATTTGTTTGCCGAGAATCGTACATAGTCGTCGCTATCGAATGCTGTTTAAAATGGACGTGTATTTGTAGCTGTGATCTATTAATTAAAAACACAAATATGATTTATTTTGATTCTATTTCTCAAACTCGCTATGAACCCGAATGACAAACTTTTACAAACGTACATAGTGGACAAATTTATAATGGAGAATATTTCGAATCGAGATAGATATCGCGTGGTAGGGGAAGTTTATTCACAGTATTTCTGTCGAGGCGCTGCTTTTGGAGTATGAGAGGCGTGGCCTTTCTCTGTTTTATTGCTTTTATAGACATTGGAAGACTACCAGGTTTTCCTAAGAAAAATTGGTTTGATTTATCCGATCCAAGTGAAAAAGCGAATTTCATCCGTGAAACCATAGTAAAGGCATATTGCATGACTATACTTTTATCCCTAGTTCTCGATAAATCATGGTCAACGCTCATTTTATTATCCGCATCTTCTAAATGAGTTTATATTTTATTTTAATAAAACTATTTTACATTGATAAATTGTTAGATATATAGACGTAGGTTAAGGAAGGCACATACACATTATTTTTTATTTATAATTTCTATAAATCACAAGTAAATTATCCATCTCTTCAGTATGCTTCCGAAATCATCTAGCACCAGTAGATACGTATTTATAAAACTTATTTCGTATAAATACATGTCCTATAACAAATCTATTAGGTTTCATGTACTTACTATAAATCTTTACGTTCAGTAAAGACAGGGATATTATAGGACATTCCCCTGTAGCAAGTATTAAAACTGCTTTTTAGATGTACATAAATGTGTCCGACCCAATAGCTTTCAAAAAACACGCTTCTTAAATAAAATGTTTTATACATTACCCAGCCGTGTCTTTTTTAGCGCAATATTTTATAGGACATGGCTTTCCTCAATAAATTAAAAAAAATCTCAATCGTTGTTCCTAAAATATTCAGCTTTATAATGTTTAGTATATACAATACGAAATGAAATACGTACTTACGATTGTGAATTTATGCTTGTTGTAACACATAAAGCGCCGAGAGGAGGCTTCGAAAACTATAAAAATCTTTATTTATTTATTAGTTTCGATCGTATCGTATTTTTCAGTTTCATGTGTTGATGTAACGGGTCATAAATTTAACGGTACAAAGAAAAAATGCATAGTTATGTTTTTGTTATAAACCTACGATTTCATTTGTATTCAATATTACGTGACCATAGTAATATGTAGGTTTATAATATGATCACTGTCAGTACCAGCTCCATGCACTTGCCCGTATTCAACGAAGAGCGGTTCGAATCGTCGACGGCCAATCCCTCGCCGAGCGGCTTGATCCTCTGGCGTTGCGTAGAGATGTGGGGTCCCTCTACATCTTCTACAGCATTTACCTTGGAGAGTGTTCAGAAGAGTTGTTTAAATAAATACTTGCAGCTGAGTTTCATCATCGGACGTCGAGGCAGTATACGAAATTCCACCCGTATCACCTCGACGTCCGCCGTTTCACAACTGAACGTTTTTCTTACAGTTTTTGCTGCGCACCACCACTGTGTGGGACCAGCTTCCCACTGAAGTATTTCCGAAGCAATTTTTGGTTTGGTTTGCCCCCTGTGCTTAAAAAAAACACGATCATGATTGCTGTTAAATACACAATACATCGGGGAAGATGAGAGCGTAAGACGATAGGGAGATTTGCGTGATTGTGATTGGCCACCCAAATACGCCATCTTTTATTTTATTTTTAATACCGTCTCTCCTTGATACTCCTTAACAAGAGATTTTATATCTGTGATAAAAAATACATTATTCAACATTCATACGCTGTTCATTTATAAAACGTCGTTACACAGTCTGTAAATGCACCTGATGTTGATTAGCATCACCGTCCAGATACTCACACTGCTTGAAGCCTACCTCGGTGCCAGATTTAAGAATAGGAATCCAATGTCTTAAAGAAATAATAGTCTAAGTTTAGAAATACTCTAATGGGCATTTAGTTTAACATAGTGACGGTGTGCGCCAGTAAATGCCTTAGGAAACGCTCAGTTGTGGATCGAAGAACATCAAGATCATACGGTGGCTATATATAGATGTAATTAATGCTACCACAATGAAACAAACCAACGGGTCGAATTGTCTTCAGGATTTACGATGTCGATTATAAACACATATTGAATTTGGATGATACTTAAAATGAATGAAAACTACTTTCGTATCAACTCAAGGTCCGCAATTCCACAACTCAGCGTTTTTTAAGGCACTACCAACACTTTAGAATTGCCAAATGAAGTATTTCCAATTCAACTTAAGGTTCAAGGAAGAAGCGTACCAATTCTTAAAAGGCCGGTAACGCACTCGCGATGGTCCTGGCATTGAGTGTCCATGGGCAGCAGTATCCCTTAGCATCAGGTGAGGCGGTCCGTTCGCTTCGTGTTCTATCAAAAAGAGGTTAAAGGGTACGTTATAAGTGACTTGTATGTTTTTAATGACGATAAATTTATTTAAACCTAAAATGTAATCTCTATATATATAAAATTCTAGTGTCACAATGTTCGTTCCCATACTCCTCTGAAACGGCTTGACCGATTCTTATGAAATTTTGTATGCATAGTATGTCTGAGAATCGGCTATTATCTATATTTGAAACCCCTAAGTGATAATGGGTGTCCACCGCAATTTTTATATAGACAATTTAAAAAAATATATATATACAACCCTTAATTGTCACCACTCCACGATCAACCCCTAATTTTTATTACAGTAAATAGTTATTTTTAATAAACTTAAAACTATTAAACTTAAAAATATTTCCTATAAATAAATAAACATGGCAAAACGACGTTTGCCGGGTCAGCTTGTAGCAATATAAATAAATCACTGGTAAGAATGAAACAAAAGATTATTCATTCAACATATGGAATGTGACTTCATTCAATCCTTTCTTGAATGAAGTGATCGTCATTCAAGCGAGACATGTGAAACTGACTAGGACCACTAATAACACAAGCAGTCATTTCTGACTATGCAAACGTTATTACAGTAAAAACTTCACTTTTCAGTTACCATAAAAAATAAGATAGAAAACATAATACGCGTGAGAAAGTTATTTTTATTTGTTATATGCGATAACAGATAAACATTGTGCTTAGTGAAATTATGTGAAATTGACAATACCGAGAAGCCTCCCACGTTTCCTTTGTACTCAAACATACAATGATATGTTATTTTACCAACCTCTCGATATCTGGTTTATATAAATAGAATTTATATATGGAATATAATTATTATTACTATTTGAAATATTTCGGATATAACTTAGACAACACTGTGTATGAAAGAAGGATATAGGATACAACCCTTCTTGAATTAAAAGCATAACGTGCGCCGGACTGGAGGTTCTAGCCGAGGAAGCCAGTACATGAGCCAATGAGCTGTAGCGCGAGTAAGTTACTGTGCGAGAATGATGACACATATAGCACGTCACCGTGTCAACCCATAAGTGAGATGACTGGAGTAATCACGAAACGTCTTCACAATACATATATAAAAATATGAATATATCCACAAGCAATTACTTATGGAAATGTCTCTAAATTTTCATGAAAATATCAGGGATCAAAGCTACGCTAAGTGATTACGTGGGCCGGGATTCAGCAATAATTTATCGTTTACTATTAAGTTTTCGATTGTAATGTATAAAGTTAAAACCCTTGGATAAAAACCAATTCTGTTCCATTACACTGTTTTAACTAATAGTCCGTAGGTACCTATTATAGACGCACGTAACAAATTTTAGCCAGCAATAATAATAGGAAATTTCACAAATAGATGAGAAAACGTCAGCTCATATTGGGAGATGTAGGATTTCAAATAAAATAAATGCATTATTCTTTCAATGAACGCGTATGACAGAAAAAGACGTTCAAATTTGTAAATATGAATATCATTAAAATGATTTTAAATATAAAGTACATTAACACTTTGTATTGATATTTCGAAATTGATTGTCATTTAATAGCAGCCATTATCCATTTATGACTTAACGGCTTAACGCTAGGGTTTCTTTACTAGCATTTAAAATCGTAATAAAAGGTTTAGAAATGTTACTTACAATAAATTACTATTTAAATTTTATTAAGTGAATAAAGTAAGAAACTATTCCGATTACAACATTCTTAGTTATACCTTTTTGTAAATATTTGCAGAAAGGCGATAAGTCTTTGCTAAAATCACAATAATTGTGTTTAATATTCTTCAATGTGATAAACCTTAGGCGTCAGAGAATATAAATAAAAACGAATGTCGGGTGGCGAAGCAAGATTACAGGCCTCCTCCAACCACCTCAATCTCTCTCGATCTTTAGCATTTTCTGCCAATCTTTCCCTCCAACTTCTTTAAGCTCTTGCTTGCTCCTACCGTGCAAGATGGCGACCTCTATTCAAAACGAAAGAAGACCTGTGGAAGAAAAATTTAAAGATTGAAAAGATCTAAATATTATGAATAACTAGAAAATTGTTTTTAAAACTTATATTTTGATTAATTAGTGCCCTCATAGTCCTAGAGAGCTGATTTATACTAAAACAACAAATTCTACCCTAGCATTAGTCAATGTACCAGAATTATTTTATTATGCCCATAATGTGAATATCATAAAAAATTGATAAATTTAGTAATACAAAAACTTGGAACCTTGTAAAACTAAATGTCATTCCAATTTCATAACCACATTTAACAATAAATGACCATTCATATTATTATAAACCCTAAAATTACTTATCATTTTGCTTAAAAACCTTTTTAAAATATGCTAATATTATGTTTAAATTATTTTTCTAAAACTATCAAACATACAATTTAGATTTAAAATGAAATAGTTGTCCTGAAAGCATTGTATCACTCACTGTTGGTTGGTATTGAGGTTAAGTTAAACTTCTCTTAGGTTTGCCAAATAAGACACTATGTTATATTTTTAACAATTCATATAAAATAGCTTTATATGATATATTTAATGATCAAATACATCACAGGTCTTTAATTTTGTAAACATATAGATAATTAAGTTACCAATATAAATGACTTAGATAATTTAAAATATTTTACAGTAATATGTACTTAAAATCTGGACGGCAGTTCTTTAAAAGGGTCAGTTGTATGGGAGGAACAAAAAGTCGAATATTTTTAAATATAATATATTTAATTAATCATGATAAAATAGTATGGGATACAGGATAAAATCAAAGTATGAACTATTGTTTTCTATGCACTTGCCATCTCATAGATAGTTCATTGATCCCTTTACTAAAAAAACCAGTCGGACAGGAATCAATAAAATCTGTGAAGGCGATTTGGACTGCCCCATCAGAGTTAAATTTTTACCCTTGCAAGAAGTTGCACAAATTTCGAAAAAAATGGTAATCTGTTGGAGCAAGGTCCGGGGAGTACGGAGGATGTCTTAGACATTCCAATTGAAGCTCTTCTAATTTGGTAGCCGTCTGTTGTGTGTGGAGCGATTGACCAGCCTAGGTTGTACAAACTACGACTCCCCTTTACCCGTATATTAAGATCACTTAGGATAATATTTGTAGTTGGAAACGCTCGAAGTCGACTCGGGCTTAGTTTACCGTTTAAGTCAAGGGTCAAGCTGGCACTAATAAACGGAAAATCATGTAATTACAGATAATATTTACACAGATAAAACTTTAAAATACTTCGCTACTCTAAGTAAAGTTATGTAAAAATAAATAAAGATTGTAAAAGATGTTTGAAAGCATTACAATGTAATTATTACTAGTCTACTTAGATTTTAGTTTATGTTATCTTAAATCATAATTGTAGTATGTTATTAAGACATTGAAGTAATTGTCAAAATATAGAATTTCAACAAAATTTGTAAGTGTAAGTTTAGAATCGTGTTTTTTTTAATTGATAATCCTAAATTTAAATTGTAGGCATTACGCGAGTATTGGAGTTTTTAATAAACCCTGCTGCCTCATTTGAGCCCAGAAAGCGGTCGGTGCCCACTGCACATGTTCTTGTGATACTGCGGATGACGGACGTATCGGAAATCCGTCCCACGTAGTAAAGTATTAAAATATAGAGATAATTAGTGTAATTATTTATTTGATATTACACAGTTAAGCATTTGTTTGAAGGCACCTATTCAATTATTCAATTTTTTTTTAAATAAAAATTCTTATAATATTATGAAGGTACTAATATGTTTCAGCGCTGTTTTAATCCATCCGCCGGGACTAAATACCTATTACCATAATGTTAAAAACTGCTAGCCTAATCTAAAACGTAAGTATATTTAAATTTTTCGCACGTCCCTCAAGTCCCATAACAAAGTGGATATTTCGAATCTCCCTAACATAACAGCCGAGCTAGTGATGTTTGCTGTTATTTTAAAGTCAAATATTAAACTTAAATAAATCATCTACATTTGTATAATTAACACTTAAAAGACTTACTTTATAAACACTTAATTTATAAATCATTCAAGTCAAGATTTAATTTAATTTATTTAGGTTCTTATATTGAGGGTAAGACAACTTAGGTATGTCAATTATACGTATTATAGCTAAATACAATTCTGCGTTGCATTAAACAAAATAAATAAGACAGGTGGTTGACCTGAAGTTTAAGTCTTCTTATCCCAATTAGATTTAAGTCTTAAGTATTGTATTTATTATCCAAATTAGTTTATAAACGAACGCCCTTTAAATAGTGTTATGTGAATTACACACACATTATGTGTGTATAAATATTATATAATATATTTACCAAACTAAAACATCATAAAGCAGATATTTTTCAATAGTATCAGTCACATCACTACCGATCTCATAAGCCCATATTAGTCGTAATGGATTGAGACCCTAAAGCTTAATATGAGGCATGATGATGCGAGAATATAACGATTATTATTGAGGCTAAAAATGCTGTGTTTTGTTATAAATTGAAGGTAATATGAATACTTCGATGAGCATGACGTGGATATTATCAGAACGGACTGACTACACTCGTAATACTTGCGTCGAAAAGTTATAAGGAATTATGAAGCAAATGTGTAAGTTGTAAATAATCCAAGGATATAATTAATGAGATGTAAAATGAAGATCTAGAACTCATAAAATTGCGGCAACGCACTCGCGAACCTTCTGGCAATGTGAGTATCCATGGGACGCGGTATAACATTATACGAACCACCTGCCCGTTGGCTTCCTATTTCATAAAAATAAGTAGGTATAGTTTTGTCATAATTTTATTTATTGTATAAATGATCTTAATATAAAGGAAGTTGGTGTGGTGGAAACACAAACTGCTCAGTTTTTCTGTCGACCAGGACGTCGAACATATTTAAATCATTAACATATATACTAAGGCCAGTGATATATAAACTAAAACATTACAACAATCAAACCACTAAACTTGCACGTAAAACGTCATAAACCAATTGAAACAATGACGCGCCATAGATGGCCGATGCAAGAAACCTGTTCTTGTCGAAAATTCTCCTTCGAATACAGGTATGAGTTCTTATATTCGAATATGTATTAATTACGATAATGTCTGATTAGCATCATTATTGGTATGCATAATTTATAATTGTTTGATGTAGTATTTTTTTTAAATTTAAGTAAAGATTATTTCTTGTTATATTAGTAAGAAGTATAGCTGGTAGTGAGTTTATTAAATTTGGAATAATGTAGTCTAATGTTTTTTCCCATATAAATTATTGTATTTGGGTAATAGACATTCAGTTTTTCTAGATGTCGAGAAAGTCTAGATGATAAGTTTGCATGCTTTATTTCCATTATTAAGTTCGTCGATATTGCTGCATATTTTGGTAATATTCTAATAAAACTAATATGGATTTAAATATAAAAAAATATAATAATGCCTATTGTATATATTTCAAATATAACAAATTCACTTTTAAGTTAAACATTTTAAGGATTTTGAAGATGTAATCAACTTTACAGATGTTTCTGTCTACAATGTCTAGACATTTCAAACAAACATCTCCGCATTTCCAACGGTGTCTACTTGATAATATTACTTCATAAAAAATGTAGTCTTGCTTTGATTGAGTAATTTCAGTTAACATTGATTTTAAATTTTATTTTACATTTATACCATGGTGTATATAGTAATAATCCCGTATGAGTATTTTGAATGGGTTTTAAAACAAATGGACTGGACACACGTCCACCCACAGTCGATGTTTTTCGGTCTAAGACATGCCGATTTCCTCACAATGTTTTCCATACGTATTCAAAAGTGTTAATTGCGCAAGTATACAGAAATTGGCGTAATAAAACTGTGTGTGAGAATTTTAAAAATTGAATTGCTTTTGTTATTTTTGTTAAACGCGGCAATAGCACAGGTGCGATACGTAGTGCTTTACATTTTAATTGCTTATAGCAAAAAAAATTTTTTTTTTTCTTATACCTTTATTGTACGCGCGGTCTATACTTGTGTATTTCTGAACTGATATAAATATAATTTAAAATTATTTAATATCTATTTATTATACAAGCAAAAACTGTGTGTAGCAAGAATACAAAAGTTCCCATTGACAATTTTATGAAATATCTATCGTAATAGTAATCTTAATCGAAAGACGCGGTGCAGCGCGGGCGCCATTACCTCCGACCAACCTCCCCCCCCAGCCCTACGCCACTTACCTTTTGAGGTTTGACCTGTCAGTCGATGAGTAACCGAGACCAGAATAAGTTATGCAATTCTTTCATGAGCCGGTCTCGATACCTTACACATCGTATAATCCATACGAATAAAGATATGGTGTCATAAAGTGGTTGTAGTTTCTAGTTATCACATCTATACTTTCTGTGCAAATAAATGTGAATTCATGTTGCTAAAAAGAGAGATGATGTCTTGTTCATTATCACTAAAAGTTTAAGTGAAGTGCCATTAACAGTAATGAAAACCTTTTCGAAAAGTAGGTTTCAAGACTGAAACTATTATTATTTTATATGCTCTAAAAGGACAACTGAAGCTGAAACGCGCTAGATATAAAGGGTAAACTGATCTAAAAATGCAATAACCTTATCTTTAAGTTGCATTTCGAACGAACCATAAATTATTACTGCTAAGAAGGTAGTTACCTGAAGTTGCCGATAGCTAGTCGCCGTACTTTGCTTGTTACAGTAATTTATTTAAATGTAACTATAATTAAAACGTATTAATATGTGAGACGAATTGTTTTAGTTTTGAAGTTAAAAAAATGGCAAAAAATTGTTTGAAACGTAGGTTGGTAGGTAGGTTGGTAGATTTGCTACACAGCACATATTGGTTAATGTCGAGATTTTTTTTGTACTTATACGACACATCTAAAAACGACAAAGTAAGCGATTGTTTATTCTTAATTTGAATTTGTTATTTAAATATGTGAATGTAGCGATCATTATGGCCTGATCGTAGGTATTCTTTTAATCTCACCGAACTAATCCAATGTTGCCGTTTTTGACTTTGCATTAGTGAATGAGTCAACTATTTTAACTTCAACTTGTATGTTTGGGAAAACGGGGCTTTTAGTTATTTACATTTTCCTTGTTATTTATTGATAATGTACATATTGCACCTTGCATGGAAATAATGCCATGTTTTTTCCTACGTTATATAATACTTAGGTATATATATATATATATATATATATATATATATATATATATATATATTATTTGTCATGTTAATGTTGCTAATGTTTTAGCTGCCAAACGTTTTTTTTTTAATTTTTATTAAATGACGCCCTATTTTAACCTGCCAGCACCCATAAATATACGACACGGGCGCGTCAGTAACTCCAAAATTCCAGACTTTTAATACGACTAAATTTATATTTATAAATTCTGAAATTATGTATTTTTATTTGATAAAATACGCCAGAAGAAAAGACGGCAGCGAATATTTCTATCGATCGTTATTTCCTATTAATTATAATGTTATGATTTTATATGTTTAATATAATTTACCCTAATTTCAGGGAAGAAGACTTCAAAAATAATATACCCATGATAGTTAAAAGGTTCAGGTTTTATTTACATGGAAAGAAGCATGATACATTTAACGCTAAAAGACCGCTGAAGTATTACAAAAATTAGAAATGGAATGGAAAAGTATACAAAAATGGAATTAGACAGGACAAATCATGAGGACGAACCTGGAATGTGGACGAGGTAAGTTGTTTATTCCTTTTCTAGAAACGACAGCCTGACAAAAAAAAACAATGTTTAGTTAATAATAAAAATATTTTAATTTTAGAAACAGTGTTCCACGCCATGTTATACATGGAAATAAGCATGTTAAATTTAACGCTAAAAGACCGCTGAAGTATTCTAAATATTAGAAATGGATTGGAAAAAACATACAAAATAGAAGTGGACAGGACATGAGGACAATCGTAGAAAGTGGACGAGGGAAGTTGTGGATTGGTATTCTAGAAACGGAAGAACGACGATAAAAAAGATCCCATATTATAGTGACCTATTGATGGGAGAAGTTTAGTATGAGATAGAAGGAGATAGAACTAGGTTAGGCTTATGTCAGAGGGCAGTCTGACCAAAAAAGTTTTTATTTAATAATGAATTGTTTTTGAAGCATACAAAAGAATCTTAAAAAACACAGCACTACCATAAATTGTAAATTGTGTTTGATGTTAATGATTCAGAAAATAGGCTTATCTTATGTTATCAATTTCCAGGGTAAAAAAACTATTGTGGTAACTTCGTGGTGCGGAAAACGGTGCATGGGAATAAAGCTCGCGCGGTAACTATCGTGCACTATTTATACTTGCACTTAAAAGATAACATATTCAGATAACAGATATATGGATATCATTTACTCGTGTAATGGGTGTCTTATTAAAATTAATCTTTTTAAAATTATAAAACTGATAACACATGAATTTGTTAATGTTTGTATAGAAAGTTGTGTATATATATTTTCTATTATACATAATTTTAAAGTTTTTCTGAAAAGTTGAAGAATAAACAAGTTATTCTATAACCATGAGGTTTCAGCTCAAGTGTATTTAGTCATTTAGTGATTTTTGTCGAATAAGTATTCGAACACAGCGGAAAAATTCCAAACCAAACTTTTAAAATTAATTTTAGTTTTCCATTTATTACTGCGAATATATTTATTTATTATGCATATATTCAAAAGAGTAATTTAACTTACATAAGTTAATTTAAGTACAACCTTAAACTACTTAAAAACTAAAACTAAAATGACTACTTAAAAATATAAAACAACTTTCATTCGTGTTTCAGTCTTCCCAAACCGTCCGATCATAAGTGGTAACTGTTGGCGTAGTACATTTCGTGAGCTCCACTTTTGAGTGGAGCTGCTGTTTGCAGCAGGGCATGCCTCCGGGATCTGAAATACTTTTGAGACACATACAGTCTAAGCAATGTTATATGTGTAATTATATGATTTAACCACAACGTTTTTCGAAATATATATAATCCATAAACCTCATAAATATTGATGATAAACTTAATTGTGATATCGAATTGTAAGATTATCCGAATATAACCTTTGATAGTCACAATGCGATTCTTCGCCATGTAATCTCGTTAGGGGGAGACGGACTACTCTAAGTAATTGCTAAATTGAGTTTAGTCCCCGAACTCATAGAAGCTTAACTCACTGTACGTGCATTTAGCCGTATTTTTATGTCAATCTCATCCAGAAAAAAAATAGTAAAATATGAAATATATTGTGTTTTATTGAAAAGTTGTATTTAAATATCGTTTCAGATAGATTTGTGGAGGAAGAAAAACCTCATCCCGCTAGAAATTAATTGAATACAAGATAAATTTGATTTTGGTAGATAAGACTTATTGATAAGAAAAACTTAACAATGAATTTTATTTACTTCCGGTAAATAAAGTTTAGCAAGAGTTCTTAGGATACAAGAGTTTTGTCATAATAATAAATACAAGTACATTATCTGTGTCTGTGAACAAATAATAGTGGAAAATAACATTTATATCTGTAAAGTCTTAAAGATAAGTTGTGCCTTATCAAATATTAGATTTTAACCTAACAAATTTTATTTTTACTTTCTTACAGTGTGTAAGCATTGGTAGTAGGCAGCTAGATGTAATATCATTGATGAAGTTATAGTGGTCGGTCGTTCTGAAAAAAAAACCAATATCTTTCCTGGTACCTCACTAGGGTCACAATGATTGTTGTCTTCCGTTATTAGTATGACTCGAGAATGTATTTGTTCTATTAAATTATTCGATTATTAATACTAAATAATCTCTATATTATTCTTTTGACAATAGTCAAGTGTTAGCGGAGGTAGGTAAAACGCTATAGCGTCTACGACGTAGCTTGAACACTCGTAGCATTACTTCTGGTGCTACGGTCGTAGTCGATCTCCATTCATTTGTTTCTTAAGAGTAAAATATAGATATCTAAGTTATGCATGTTAATAATTAATTAAACTGAAAAACTATTATTAAAAGACGGAGTACGTACACGCACACATACGTAACGACAAACACACCGATATATATATTTTTTTTTCATGGCATTTTTTTCTAATTATATATTTAGATTTATATGTTGTCTATTAGCTACCTAAATACGTAAATTAAATATTATTAATTACCCAACAAGACGAGTTTACAACAAAAATGTTGTTATAACACAACCTAAGCAAACAGTTTAATGCCCGGTCCACATTTATTTTGTGAGCGTGACAAATATGGCCGACACAGGATTATCAAAAGGAGTTGTTATAAAACAAAGCGTTTACTAGATACGATATAAAATGCATTTGTTTGCTTTCTGATATAAGCTTTACTTTTTATATACTTATATTTAATCCTACTGTACGCGTGTTTGTAACTGAACTCCTCTTAAACGGCTGGACGGATTTGGATTAATTTTTTGTTTGCATTCGAGTGGCGCTGTCGTTGGTATAAATTCACAAATGAGCCCGGAAGTTGGCACCGCAGTCGTTATCTATTTCATACTTTGTTTAATATCCTAATCGTTTGAAATATCATGCAGGACAACGTTGGGTCCGCTAGTATGTTATAAAGCAAACATATGGCACAATGTCAATGAAAAAATGTCAAAATCGATTTTTCGCTGTTTTAAATTACCGATTAACTTTCTAGAAATTTTCCAAAAACGGTAAGTTTAGACCAATCAAGGCATATACAGGCAATCAAATCGTTAGAAACTTAGAAGAAAGAAAAAAGAACACTTAGTAAATAGGTATTTTTAAATTACATTTAAAACATAATAGTGAATTCCAAATAACGTACAAAATTTAGGATTGCTATCAGAACGTCTCAAATAGCCATCTAAAAGTCATCGTTTACTATTGAAATTCCATTATTAAAGCAATTACTATTCCTAACCCGATTGAGTATCAAGTCCACTTTGTAAACGTCGTGCAAACCGAAACTGTAGTCTGAAAGAAAAATGACAATCCCATATACCACAATACACCTTATTAAGAAAGGCCTAAAGCTGAAAATGGCGTAGCTTTGAGAAAAATAAAAATCAGTCTTGTTGTTAGTTCTGGAAAAGCAACCTTTGGACTTCTGGATTAGTATTTAATATTGCATAAATAAAACTGCTTTACTACAAAAACAATCATTAATACAAAACAGATTTTTGGCGATGGTACTTTTTCATTACTCTTTCTATCACAGTATAATCACAATTTGATAGAAAGAGACAAAGTAGTATTAGGTTAAAATAATGCAATTAGACTGATATATTTTTTTTGTTTAGGGGTAATTCTTTCAACGAAAGCCGACGACATCTTGTATATAACAAATACCAAGATTTTTCAATAAACTTTTTTCAATATAATTTGTACTTCGAAATATTATCAGAAATATATTTGAAAGCTAAATTTATAATGTTCAGAACCCCTGGTCTAGGCTTTCAAAGAGGCTATATTTGAAGCGGTGAACTAGAGAAACAAACTGTCTACTCACTTTTGATAGACAGAAGCTATTTCGGCTACTTTTAAAACGAAACCACAGTAAACAAACAGTAATATTGTCCCACAATAATTTAGACATATTAATCAATGGTTTGTAGTTGTTGTTCATAGAAGGCCTTATAACATAGACTAAACATGGTGTGTAACCATGATTACGAGTTAATATTTATTAATTGATTAAAAATGTTTAAAGTAAAATTAAACCATTGTATGAATAAAATCGTATTGTATATTTTACATGTTTGTATATGACTTTAATTAATAATTATATACTCATTATTACAAATAATATTGTATCCCAGATTCAATTAATATAACTTGCTGCTACACCATAGTGGTCATAGAATAGAATAGTAGATATGACAACATTCTCCAAATTAGAAAGTCTAAATATCTACTGTTCCTTTTTTTAGAGAGCCTAAGAAAATTAACAGTAGATATTTAAGTATGCCATTTTTTTTGACATCTAAGACTAAGATTCAGAGGCAAATGCGTATTCCGATCTGTTGATTTGACATATGTACGTAGGTTCTAAAAACATTACAAAATTTTTCGGTCGAGGTCGTTACCTCTGGGACTGTTTTTGGTGGATATTTATCTCGGTTCTCTCTTGTACAACCTGAAGTGTGTTGAGTCCCACATACCCCGTAATCTTCACCGGTTTGAGGGATGTGTTGTACCCGAGATACGCTTTATTTTATTCAATCGTTTCTCAAGAAAACATTTCGAGTAAATACAAACAGTAGTAGTATTACGATTAACGTTTATTGTGACAGTCTCGTTAATAAAAGTCGTAAAACTATTAGCCAGTGCTAGGGACATTATTTTATTTGTAAGTGCTCATTATGTTAGCAAGAGGTCAGTCAGGATTAATGTATTTCGGTGATAATGATGTCTGTGAACAATTTATTGCTGTAGGCGTAAGTATATAAAGTTTCTTGTCCGTTTTTCTGTATATGTTAACTGTAATTAGTTTGCCAACATCTTTGGTTTTGAAAGAGACGTTTAGGTATATTATAATTCTTTAAATATACATGTCAGAGACAATGAAATAAGAGAACAGAAGTTATTTGTTTTATTAGAATGGCAATACTACGCAAAGCATCTTACAGGTTGTAAATAGTGAATGTGAAACGTTTTGTTGCCATGGTTACCATTTTAACGGAATTAACAATTGTAAATTTGGTTCTAATTTATGTTTTTAATTAGAGAATTAGTCCTTTTTAATTGTTAAAGAAAATATTTTCATCGCCAGTGAAAGTTTATTTTGTATCGAAATATTAATATGTATTTTAATTTAGAATTTTATAAACAAAATGGATAAAATTCAACGGCACATTGGCTTACTACAGCAATAATGTATACGTATAAAAAACATACTTACAATCACTAATAATTTAAAAATTTTAATTTATTTATATTTAAACCAATCAATGTACAAAGGGATGACTGAATAGATGAGAAAGATTTTATATGACCAAGTTTTAATTGCATCTTTCTTTTAAACTACAATCTAAAATGTTATAAATGTTTAAATAATACCGTCTCTGCTAGTGCCCTGCGGTTGTATTTTTAGATTATAACGATAGAGTTTGGTCAAATTTATCGCAGAACCGCATCTGTTTTATTATATTCTTTAATCAAGATTGATGTCTAACTTGCAATTCCCCGTAAGGACTAGTGTGAGAATGCATTAGTTGACTGACGGGAGTCAAACCGCATTCCTACTTAATGTATTCCTGGGAATCGAGAAGCAATTAAAACTATTACAAGCCTCATTCCTCTCGATCGCATGCGTATAATATTGTTACAATATTTCGAGAATGAGGTAGAAAATTTGTTAAAATTTTTTAAAACATAAATTTTCGGTTTATTTCCATTTCCGAGGAAGAAAATATTATTTCCTGTGATTTATATTTCACTACTTATGTATGTTATTTACTTTTTATTCCGTATCTTCTGTAAAGCTGAAACAAAAGAAGATACTAACCATCGTACCACTCGATATAGAGGGCGCCTTTGACAGCGCTTGGTGGCCGCAAATTAGAGTCCGACTGGCAGAAGAACAATGCCTATTAAAACTAAGTAATGGATAGTTACTTACATGAAAGACAAATAAAATTAACCTACGCTGGACACACGGTTGAAAAAGTAACTAACAAAGGCTGCGTTCAGGGTTCAATAGGGGGACCAACAATGTGGAATCTAATATTGGACCCGCTCCTACAGGACTTGCGAAAAGGTGGTGAGTACGTCCAGGCTTTTGCGGATGACATCGTTTTGATAGCGGAAGGAGAGACCGGTAATGAAATCCAGCAGAACCTCAACCTAACATTGAACCGGATACATAGATGGGGTATCCTAAACAAACTAAAATTTGCGCCACACAAGACCAAGGCCATGGTGGTGACGCGCAAACTTAAGTATGACACCCCACGACTAAATATGAATAATGTACCGATACAGATGGATAACCACATCCGAATTACCGGAGTTTATTTGGATGCTAGACTCACATTCAACAGACATGTGGAGAGGGTATGCCGGAAAGCCATTCAGATATATAAGCAGCTGGCTAAAGCCGCGAAGATCGAATGGGGACTAAACCAGCAAGTTATCGCGACCGCGTACACTGCCGTTATTGAACCAATCGTAATGCGGCCGCGGTGTGGGCACCCGCGACAAATAAAATCTGTGTGCGGAAAAAACTAAGTCATCTGCAAAGGGGCTTTGCCCAAAAAATTGCAAAAACTTACAGGACGACTTCGTTACACGCAGCAACCCTACTGGCCGGGATACTTCCTCTAGACCTCCGTATTCAGGAAGCCGCTGCCTTAAACGAGATAAAAAGGGGGGTCAACGCGGAAATACTGAAGGAAGGTGAAAAATTAGAGAAGAGAGTGCAATTCGTAGATCTCCCACACCTGGCGAAACAAATGAAACTTAATTACAAGATGCTCACAAATCCAGAAGAAATCGAAAGACACGGCGGCACACAAATCTATACGGACGGCAGCAAAACAAGTATAGGAGTGGGCGCCGCTTGGACTGAATGGAAAAATGGTATGGAACTAAATAGCAAGAAGATGAAGATGGCGCCCCACTGCACAGTATTTCAAGCTGAATTGACGGCACTACGATACGCGACTAGCCACATAAATAAAAATAAGCGTGACGCTAAAATATACAGTGACTTTTGGTCAGCACTAGATGCTATTGTGAGTGGACGATCTCTCGATTCCCAGATAGCCGAGATCCGCCGGAGCCTGGAAGAGTGCCGCAAAAGAGGAACTCATGTAAGCCTCTTCTGGGTAAAGGCGCACGTTGGTACGCCAGGGAACGAGAGGGCGGACACATTAGCAAAAGAAGCGGCGGAAAAACTCAGATCAAAACCAGAATACGCCACATGCCCCCTGTCATATATAAAACATCTGATAAGGCAGAGGACTCTAGAGGTATGGAACGAGCGCTACCTGGGGGGTGAAACAGCTGGAACAATAAAATTATTTATCGGCAATGTCAGAACAGCGTACAAGTTAATAAAAGAGAAGCGTTTCACTCCCCAGATGGCGCAAATTCTTACAGGGCACGGAGCCTTTGCATATTACCTGCATAGGTTTAAAATTAGGACAAGCCCAACATGTGCCTGCAGTGATAAAGCGCAAACAGTGGAACATGTGCTTTTACACTGCCCTATATTCGCATCGTCCAGGCACGACTTGGAGCAACAAATGCAGATGACTGTAGACCGTGGCGGCCTACAGGACATGTTAATAAAGCACAGACCGTGCCTGGAACGGTTCTGAGAAAAAGTTATTAAATATTTAAAGGAGGCAAACAAAACCGAAAGAGCGGGTCTCGCGAGGAATTGCGCCCCGGCTCGCCCTTGAATATTGTAAATAAAAATATTACCGATGCAGCCGGGGCGTATTTCGCGACGCCTGCCATTCGCGAACTAGTAGAATTATTTAAATGTATATTGTTTTTATTTTTGTAAAAAATGTGGTATAAAAAGTCCCTGGACAATATGGCAGGGGAGTAGAGGGTTATAAATTTTAAAAGAAAATTGTTACAACCTAGGGGATCGGATAGAAAATAGCGTAGATCTCTTCAAGAATTTATTAATTAAATTAAATAACAAGGAATTTATTAATAGTTAAAAGCCGGAAATTACGCGCCAAAATGCACTTATTATATAATTATGACAAAATATGGTCACTAGTTCAATTACGCGCACTTCACACAGTACTTTATCAATTGTCTTCACTTTATCTCTTCGGAGTTTATCTCTTGAAATTGCATTCGGTACTGAATTGATTGGTTGCGTTTGGGCTCGCTTATATATCCCTGGAAATAATATTCGAGAACTCTAGGTAGGATTGCTACTGAGTAATGATTTCACAATACTAAAACGTACCTACTCTTTATCTCTTTCACACATTGCTCTATCTTTGTCGTACGGCGTTCTAGAGTGTTCAGTCTGGCTTCGAAAAGGTCACTCTCGCGTATCATTCCATCCTTGTCCCACAGATAGAATTTTCTAGAATATTCCTTGATCATACAGGTATAACTAGTTCTGAAATCGGGTTTCCTGAAAACTGTATCACTTGACTACATATGTTCTGAAACTGCCTATTTCAGCGTCGTGAAAACAAGGGTAACATTATAGAGCCTCTTCTGAAACGGCTGTAAATCTCATTACAGCTTACTGAAAGCGTTTCTACCTTGTGGAAAATTGAGAATCATTTCAGTCAACTCGTCTTCGTAACAATATTCATAAGACCCAGAATTATCGAAACTTATATTATTATAATTTTTTAACATTGTTTCATCTCTGCTTGTCATGCGTAAAAATTTCGACCCAACTTATAATAGCTAGGGAGCGGAGTGTGGCAGCCTTTTTTAGTAGGGATTATTATACGATAAGGAATGCCGACGATGATCTTCCACCATGATAGCGCTACGTTGACACTCTCTTAAAATTATATAATAATATACTACATCATAGGTCATATCTGCCTTTAAGGCTGATGTTAAGAAACCTTGTCAAAAAAAAGGTAGAGTAGTTATTTATTGAAAAATATTTTCTTAAATTGAAAATTGGATGCAGTGTTCGTTTTAAACCCTGCGAACGACCGCAGAAAAATAATCTGTTATCGTAGCGCTGTTTTCTATTAAGAACGCTTTAAAAGTGTCGACAAAAATATCATTTGCTCGTGTTTACCACTGCCTTCTTACTGTTACTTTTATAAGCAATATAATTGGTTATAAAAAAACATAAATGAGGCAGACTCAGAATATCAGTGTATTACGACAGCAGACCATTTGAATTTTTTGAATGTCACCTATTTTTTTTACTTTTTATGTTTATTTTTGGATTCATATTATGTTCAATTCAAGAAAAATTTAAAAACAAAAAAATAAAAAATAGCCATTTTACGAATAATCGCAGTAATTAGCCATAATACCTTTCCTTAGATATGCGTACTTCAATGAATTGTAATGATTAAAGTAAAATGTCTGCCAATTTTTTTTTGTATTTAGAGGGTTCTAATAAAACAAATGGACCCAATTACAGCTATGAGCTTTTGCTCATGTTAATGTTAAAAAAGCTACTCATATATCTCCTGTGATGCAGATACAAAATTTATATTTATTGCCAGTTCTAAAATCAAGGGCGTAGAACAAGTGAAAAAAGCTGGCAATGAAAGTTCCGTCACTCGTAAATCGCCATGGTTTTGTTATCCCACCTGTTAACAGTTAATTGTTGTAATTAAATAAAAAAGAAGAAGAAGCTAGAACCAGTGATCCCAGAGTCTGTGCTTTTCCCGCTCAACGAATAAGTATCGCAGTACAGCGAGGTAATGCTGCCAGCTAAGGGTTTACTGCAAAAGGCACCAAACTTTTTAAATATGTTTTAATTTTCTTGTTATTACTATGCAGGTTAAGAGCTATTTGTGTGTTGAAAATATTTTTTTTAAGAAAAAGAATTTTTATGAATTAAAAGCAAATATTTCTAGGTATTGTTGTTACTTTATGCAACACTGATTATTGTTACTAGTTGTAGATGTAATTATTAATCCTATCTGTAATTTGCTTTGTGATATCCTTTGATGTCGTATACATTGTGACATATTCAATTACCTATCAACCAAATAATTATGTGAGGAATACGATTGGACATAATATTGTCGAATAGTAAATTAACTTTGTATGCGTATATTGTATTTTAAGGTTATATTTATTGCAATATTCACAGATCTATCGTGGTTAAACGTATTTAATAAATTTGTTATGTATTGTTATTATGTATAGAGCAGGAGACAAATCCTGATTAACATCCAGTATCACTTAACAGTGATACTGGACACTTACACTACCAGAAGGCTCGCAAGTACGATGCCGGCCTTTCAAGAGTTGGTACGCTCTTTTCTTAAAGGACCCTATGTCTAATTGGTTTAGAAATACTTTAGTGGGCAGATGGTTCCATAAAGTGGTGGTGCGTGGCAAAAACTGCCTTAGAAAACGCTCAGTTGTGGAATGACGTCCGTTGAGGTGATACCGATGGTATTTTATACTCCGACTTGTCGTCCGATAATGAAACTCAGCTTCAGGTATTATTCCGAAGAACTCCTCTGAACACTCTCCATGGTAAATATGGAAGAAGATGCAGAGATACCCTCATCTCTATGCAACGCCAAAGGATCAAGCCGCTCGGAAAGGGAAATAAAATGAAATTTATAAATGTTTTTATAATTTTATTTATTAGAAAATGTCTAGACACAAAGATGCAGAGATACCCCTCAACTCTACGCAACGCCGAGAGATCAAGCCGGACGGAAGGTGACTGGTCATCGATGATTCAAAACGCTCTTCGTTGAATACGGTCAAGTGGAAGAAGTTGGTACTGGGTAGCACCCGTCCAGGGGTGAGAGCAATCCCCATGTGGGGCCGAATGTTCGGTTTTCAATTTATTTCCAAAAGTAAATTCTAAATCTTAACGAGAACAACGCAATAAGGCAAGCGCTTATAATTCACCCTAAAAATTGTTAAATGTTAAAGCAAAAGGTTCGCACTTCTATGCAAGTAATTGGAACGAAATACGGACCGTATCCGTTAGAAAAATGGAAATTCGGTCGAGTGTACACTCAGGTAACCACATTTTATTCATTTTCGGATAATCGCGGAGTTTTCTCAAGAACTTGATTCGTTCTTAAACGATCTTTTAAAGAAATGAAAGATTTATTCCCTATTATATTGGGTCTTTAACGTGAATTTTATATATGCCATTCTAGTCTTAGAAGCTTTTTTACAGTTACGCGCTTTAAATAATCATCATCAATTAAAGAGACATATACATTTGTTCCATGGACCGTAGGGGGTTACAGTACTACAAATACACTTTATTCCCAATTGTTTTTAACTAAGAATAAATGATCACCTTCTCTAAACGCGGAGGTTTGTCTGTTCTACACTTGATAAGGAGATTAAAAAATACTCATTATTTAAACGTGAACTACATATACTCGTATATATAATAATATATAACTAAAATTTTATTCATCAAATTCATATATCGCTAGCCCCACACTAGGGAGACCCTGTGTTCTGGCTAACAAGATAACCATTAGTCAGTGGTACATGATATAAGTTTATAACAGATTTTTTGACAAAAACTAGGACCTGTGTTACAAATTATCAAATAAGACATTAAGTATGTGTCAATGAGTGTGTGTGCGCATGTATTTGAGTGTGTACCTAAGAGTTGTTACATGCGTGGGCTGTGTCTGTTTTAGTTTTGCCACCGCAGAGTCAAGCCAAGATACGTAGTAAAGCCTCTGTAGTTTTCATTTGTGAGTTTGTAACTAGATAGTATACTTTGGTATAGTAAAAGACCTAGCGGTGTTTAAATTAGAATAAAGGAATCCGAGGGATTACTGGGTGTTGCCCCATCGCTAAGTATAGCAGAGAGGTTGGTGACACTTAACATTTTCATTTTAGAAAATACCTTTTCATATAGTCGTAATTTATACGTATACAACAGCATCGCCGAAAGTAATATTCGATAAAACAATTTGTCGCCAGCCGTTATACACATCTGTGTCGGCAAGGCGTGATTTTTCCTCTTTATTTCACCATTTGCTCTGCTTTAGATAATCTATGGTTTTCCTATAAACATTTTGATAAAAGCTACTTTTGGAACATTCACTTAGCGAATGATTTATTGTTTAAGAAGGCTGTATAAGCATTTCAAGCAGTGATAAGTATAAGTAATATTTTTCCTTTTATACTAACTTATTAAGTTCCAGTTCTTTTGTTGTAAGTGTATCTTGTTTTGTGCCACATGCAGCAACTCAACACGTAAACCTTAGACACTTCGGCTCACAAACAAAATATTTTACGAAAAAAAAATTACGTTAAAATAATATGTATTATATTAAAGTTCTTATAGTAATGTCTGCGTCACTTCGAGGTTTTAAGTCAACTTTAAGATCCATATAATGGATTACAACCATTTAAAGATACTTTTTCTTATCATAGACAAGATCATCTAATAAGATTATTTACAAAATGTTTGCATCAGATTCATATTTGGACTTCGTAAATTTGATCGTATTTCGGAGTTCCGAAGAAAGCTTAATTGGCTACCCATTCGATTGCGGCGTAAGATGCACATTTTACAACTTCTATATAATGTTCTATTTAATCCTAAAACTCCTAGTTACTTAAAGCAAAATTTTATTTTCCTCTCTGGCGGTAGTTTTGATTTACGTTCCTTAGATAATCTAATCGTTGAAACCCTATTCATAAAACTGATTTCTATCACTCCTCCTTCACTGTGCAAAGTATACTACTATGGAATGCCTTACCAACGTACTGATATCAGACGAATTTATTTAAAATCTTGTTTTTGATCATTTTTCTTCTGCCTCGTAGTTAGCTACTACTTATATATAGTAATTGAATCAATCTTTGGATTTTATTTTATTTAATTTTAGTTATAGTTGCATGTTATTTTGAGTTTTTTTGTTAATTAATTATACACTTCTTGCACTTTACCCTCTTTAGGTGTTTCTTTTATTATTATTCCATATTAGGGTTGCCTGGAAGAAATCGCTTTTAGCGATAAGTCCGCCTGTTGCCTAATAACTTATGTAACCTAATTAATTTTTTTATATAATTATGTATATATATTATGGTAACGAAGTAGAAATAAATTTTAGTAAACACAATTTATGGATTGAGTCGGATTTTTGGATTTTATAGGCAATATAATATGCTGATAATACTTATTGGCGACGTGACTTGTGTGTATACAAGAATTTATTTGAAATTGATTTCAACTTAATACACTTCTGAAAAATAACATCAACGTAGATATAATATAGTACCTCGCTATAATCATTTCAATTAAGTTTTATTCTCAAGTGTACTTTTCGTAATATAGTATTTTAAAACACGTTTTCAAATATGTGGGCTTTCAAATTTAAAAGTCTTTTCATAATTCAGGACACAATTTTCAACACATTTCTCATTTAGATCGTTTAAATCTTTTTTGAAATCATAAAACTTTAAAGCGGCCGAATACTTAAAAAATTCTCTAGTAATATTTTTTTTTATTGCAAAACGGAACTAAGGAATATGAATTCTAAGTTTCACACGTTTTCATTCAAAATTTTATATTAGGTTTGGGGGTTTTCATAAAATGTTGGAGTCAAAGGAAGTTTGGTACGGTAGAAATGGGTAACATAATTCCTTTTTAACTCGATTTTTTGAGCCCTTGGTGGTACGTTTACGTGCTAAGATTGCCTAATCATGTAGTGAACTTATTAGTGAATAGCAAATCTGATTCACGTAATACTGATTTTCTTATAGTGTTCAAAATTTAAAAAAAAATCGTCGCAACGGAGGAATGTGAAATTAATTGATTGATATTAATATTTTGTGTGGTTTAATTATTTAAATCGTAGTATATATCAGTATTGCCCGAAATCAAATGCAATTTAACATATAATAATTCATTAGAGTTACGGAATCAACTTTTTAAATTGTTACACTTCGAAGTACTTATGCAATTTTTGTGACAATATTGTTAATACGTCATTTTATCAAATTTGTGGAGGAACATCCTCGAACCTAAAGAGAGGACCCTCAACATAACGACGGCCGATCCGGACGCCACAAATTGAAAATCACACACAAGACAATGTACACTTATGAATGTCAAGAGACAGGAAAGTATTTAAATGCTTCTAATTTTACATTTACTGTCAGTTCTGAAATCAAGAGCGTAGAACGAGAGGGAAGAGCTGTCAATAAACTCTCCGCCACTCTTTTTAATAGCCAATTTTTTGTTTTACACAACGTGTGTAAGGAGCTGTAATAATTACACCATGTTCCACATGACATCTTCAGTAATTAATAATAATAAAATTAATTAAAAACAAAGACATGTCCTCTATCAGCGGGAGACATGGTGAAATAGCACTTACATTCTCGTGGGAACAATACGCAAGTCAAAATAACTAATATCACCGCATACAGGAATTCAAGTACGACCGGTCACCACAAGTAGCATCCATTGACGAGTATGACGCATGGCCCGCCATCGGCCCCCTCACTCGGGTCGAGAATTAATATATACCTTAAGCGGACCAAATAACTTTGTTAGCGCGTTTCAGCGTATTACATCATCGAAGTGATCGCGGCGTAGATTGTAGGTTTCGCTTGCTTACTCCATTGCAGAGAATTAATTAAATGACGAGAGTGAGAAATGGGAAAGAATTTTGTTATGTATCGTTTATTATGTACAAAAGCAAATTTACCCGTGGTCAAGAGAATTTTTTTCTGAAATTGTTAAATTTTACTCACAACTATTTTGCCCACCTTATCATTTGGATTATTTTGGCGCTAGTATTGGGTCGAAAGATTTTCACCATTTAAATATTCGACCCAAATTCTTGCACAAATAACGATTGGTAACAATAAAACGATTTGCATAGGGATGGCAGTTAAAACAATTAAAATCTTTTCGTTCGTTTCATCTCTCTAAAGTTCAGTTAACAAGTACGTGGCTTTTTTACAATATTAAACAAAATCGTCTAAATGGAGAAATATGAAATTAATTGATTGATATTAATATTTTGTATGGTTTAATTATATAAATAATATAATTATATAATTGCATCGTAGTATAGTATAATCCAGTAATGCCCGAAATCAAATGCAGTTTAACATATTATAATAATTCATTACAGTTACGCCAGAGGCTTAATTAGATTTTTGAACTTTTTAAATTAAATAATAGGCTGCTTAACATCTACTCGCTCACGGTCTACAATCTAAAAATACGACTAAAGGACTGGCTTATGAACACACCCTACGCACTATTAGATATTCTTCTGAGACTTCTAGTATGTAGTTACGCAATTTATTCATTCACCCACTGACTCACTAACACATTAACACCCTCACACTCACTCATGTACTCAAGCTTGTTGATAACAGTTGAAAAATCAAAAACAAATATTGAACGAATGATTTATTATTATTTCAATATTTTATTTTACTATTCGATCATTTGCGGCAACCCTTATCCTAACAGCTGAAATACTTCATCAAAAAAGCATAGTGATTTCAACCCCAATTAAGTTCGTTATTTATGCATCCGGATTTAATTTTTTACTACTGCAGTATTCACCAAAACTGATAAGTACCGAAACCGCTGCTTTAAAAAGACAAATTGCCTTGTGGATTTTTAAAGTCTTGCTGTCTATTTATAATTCTTTTATTTAAATTTGTATGTAGGCATTATCTAGTCTTAATAATTGCTGATGAAATATATATAAATAGAGTAGTTTAAGTTTTGATAGAATCTAGACGGTACGGACGTATTATTTAAATAAAAATGCTTAAGCTGTTAATTGACTGCCGCTTCGCTCGACCGTATAAAACGCATCAACTACTAGAACTGTCTTTTGTTCAGCGCGATAAGAATAAAGCATTCAATGTTCGATTTGAGTTTTTAATAACACTGCAAATGTTCACATTGTTTCGAACCTCTACGTAAGCTAATGTTGCATCAAGGCATTTATGTACGAGAAACGCTGTATGAATATCACATGGTAAATGATATATTGTGTATACAATCAAGAGGTATAAATTAGAAGACGAAACTGCTTATCTTGTTTGTGCGTGATAACTGCCGTCCATGGACACCTGCAATGCCGGGGGCTAGCGAGAGTGAGTTTGGTTTTTGTACGCTATTTTCTTGAAGACCCGAAATCATTTGGAAATACCTCTACTGGCAGCTGTTCTACAAAGAGGTGGTGCAAGGCAGAAAGTACCTTAAAAGCGCTGTGTTATTTAATGCCTGGCGTCGTGGTGGCGAGGATGGAACGACCGATAGTGGAATGGACGACAAGTATGGTTTAAAGTTAATTTATTTGCTTGGCATATAGTTCCGATTTTCAAAAGTGTTCTTATATTGTTTTTAGACTCTAATCGTTAGTTCCAACTAGAACAATTGATGAACGTTAACATTTAAATATAGAACTACACTGTATAGCAAGTAAGCGTAAACTTAGTAGACAAATATAACACAGGAATGTTCTACAGTACTCTCACAGAATAAATATGCAAATTCAGAACATATTGCAACGCTATGCACCTTCCGGTTCGAGGAAGTTTATTTGGCAACCGTGGAGCATTGTATCATTTTAAATTGCTTGGCTAATCGACGCTGAGAAAATTGTTATCATGAATAATTTATGTGAATGATTTATATGTAGATAATCATTATTAAGTCATTGTTCATGTAATACTACTTTTCTGGATATAGAAGAAATATTGGCAAGAGACCGGATGGGATGTCGTGGATCCCTTGGATGATGGGACGGCCTATGGGATGCTATATAGACACCTCCCTCAGCTATCTGAGGACTCCCTCGGACAAGCAAAGAAGCTGGGGCGACCGCAAAACAGGCGGAAAATAAACGTCTCAAATGTAATAGTCTTTCTGCCAACTTCGATTTTGTTCCCTTTGGCGTACTCTTGGGCCGTAGGATTCAAGTCCACAGGCGCAAATTACTTGGTATCCTGGTACCCAGAGTAATACTATTATCTGGTAAATCAATTTAACGTTTGTGAACAGTGAACTAATAAGCTAATTCCGTTTTAAGTTGCGGGTCCATACCGTCATGGACTGACTGTTTCACTCATTTATACTACTCATCAAACAAAAACAAGAAAAAAGTGCAAAAGTAATATTACTGTATCGGTCAAATCAAACGAAACAATTTTTTAAATCGTTTGAGTTTAATCGTTACTTACAAAAATTATTTTCCCTTTATGTTACTAAAATATATGTATTGTAGAGCAGTGTTGGTCTAGTGGCTTCAGTGTGCGACTCTCATCCCTGAAGTCGTAGGTTCGATCCCCAGCTGTGCACCAATGGATTTTCTTTCTGTGTGCGCATTTAACATTAGCTCGAACGGTCAAGGAAAACATCGTGAGGAAACCGGCTTGCCTTAGACTCAAAAAAGTCTATTAAATTAACAAATGATCACGAAACAGATACAGAAATCTTAGGCCCAGACCTAAAAAGGTTGTAGCGCCATTGATTGGTTTTATTTTTAAGTCTACTTATGTCGAGTTTGTAGGCTCATGACATATTTGCCTATAAGATACACAAATACAGAAAATTGCGCACCGTATGTTTAAAATTGATATAAAAAGCACAAAACCGTGTCGGTAGTCGTTAGGTCTATATAATATTAATTATCGAGAGATTAATTCGTCACTCATGACACCTCACCTGCGACGATTAGTTACCGCTGGAGTGTAATCAGAAATACATTAACTGGAGCGCGCTAATTGTCTCAAGATGTTGCGGATTTTCATATTGGATTATCCAATAAACGATATCGAAGGCTCACGCCCAGTTTCATCGTTAGATGGAAGCCTTAATATGAGGAAAGTAATATTGAGCTATTTGTCGGAAATTTTTTGCAGTTACGAAAGGTAAATACTACAATTATAAAATAACACAAAGGCTTTAGCTTTGATTTCAGTTTCAGCAAGATAATAAAGAAAAGCCTAACGGTCTATTACGTCTTTTTCAGATACCACTTTATTTCTAAAGGTTTGCTGTTAACAACTTAAATTGAAGTATATCTTGCGCTAGTCTAAACAGTTCCTCGGTGGGTGTGATGATAGCCTATTGCAAATAATCATTCGGAGGCTACGAAACTTAAAGCATATAAAATTTCGTTTAATTTTTTTTCCTACCCATCATAATATGATATATTGTACTATAAATATATAACCATAAAAGCACTCATACTAATGACGGAAACTCGAATACGTCAATAAAAGAAAAATAAGTACCAGACCCGTACAAGGAACAAGGTTCTATTTTTCTAATAGAACCTATATAGAGGTGAACATTCAGGCGACATCTGCATCCGGCTGCAGACAATAATATCGACGATTTTCAGCGTTAACGACCCACTTGTCTCACTGTGCATTGTCTGGCATAAAGATTTCTATGGATATGACTTCAATACAGTAAGATGAGACGTTTACGGCCGGATGGGATGATTGATCTTATTTCTATTATAACATAGCAATGAGATGAATGTGACAAAAAACTAAATTCTGAACTCCAAAGCACTCAATAAAAGAACCGCACAAGGTTGTTGGCTGTGGGATCTTGAGAAGCCGGTCATTGGCTTAATGCTTATCCTTCGCCAAACACTGGCACGCTTTTGGACTCTGAATAACTTTCCATTGCCATCAGCCTCCACTTGGTAGTGCCCATATTCTCCCCATAAGAGTCTCTGTGGCTTTGAAGTAAGTAGCCATTGACACTATAGCCTCAACGACAATATACGCCGCTCTCTTACCACCGTCAATTTCCCGTCATTTTGGCCTAGTACGTTTATGTATAAGTTTTTAAAGGTTTGATAAGTTATATAGGTAAGGGAAGAATGTTGTTCCCCTACCTAAAGTTAGGATCCTCGACCAGTCTGACACACTAAGCCGGAGTTTGTGGGTCGCCACAGAAGCATATAAACTAAAATCTAGATTTAGAGTGATTACTAAAGATTTCCTTTTAAACAAATTCCATACAGGACAGGAAGTTCCATAATAAACTTACTGCCTATATCCCAACGGCTAAGCATGGAGCTCCGATAACTATCACAGTATATTTTATATAATATTCCAATTCTGTATTGTCGATGAGTAACGAGCATTAGCTTCATAGTTGGTTGCTCTTTGATATTACGAAACAGGAATTACAATTGTGGGTCCCCTTGTACTTTCAACGATCCGTCGACGTAGACATACATATGATTTTAAATTTATAAAATGCATATTACTTCATTACTAACTTTGTATTAAATTCTATAATGTAACCATCGAAGATGTGGGAATATCTACAATGGTTATCACTGTCTAAACTGTCACGCAAAGTTCGACGCATATGACATTTTGAGTTTAGTTTTATTGTACTTGCGAATTCGCCATAGTCCTTTTTTTATTTCAGTAAAACTTTTTACATCATCAGTCATAAGTTTTTTTTTTTAAGGTCGCAAGACCACCTCTTCATTAATATTCATGTATAAAGTGTACCCACATGTTCGTTTGCTTCATACATAGAAACCATAAAATCGTAGTTTTTTTTAATATCATTGACCAGAAAAACCCAAACAATGCAGAAGTGTAAATACCCCCATAGCCTATTGGGGGTTACGGACGCTAGACCAAAAACATTAATATTGTTGTGTCTATCACTTAATATAATTTTTTTTAATAACCCGAACAGAGTCGCGTATATAGCTTGACCAGATTCCGATTAAGTGAATTTCGAAATAGCATATTGCGGCCTTTCCCAGGGTTAAAGGGTTTACATATAACAAATTCGATGTAAGTGCTACATTCTGTCGATTATCTGATGCGTGAAAAACTTGGCACCCATATTTCTGCGATATTTATCATTCATTCATTTTATTTCATTTCAACCGACTCTATAAGTTTCCCTCGGTTTCTAAAAGTATCAGTCTACATCAAATTATTTTTCAAAATAATACAACATCTAATTGAGGCTTATATATATAGTACATTGAACACGTTGTTTTAAAATCTACATAATTATTATTTTATTTGGTTTATAATAAACGTCTTTCGACAGAATTAAAACAATTTGAATACTTAGAATAGACAAAAGAAACATTGTTCTTAGAAAATATTCATGGGATTAAAATGGGTTTGATTTAAAAACTGTAGTTTATATAAATATAACTTAATTCTTAAGAAGACAATGAAGAATATAAATTTAAGACATCTCTTGGTATAAGTCGTGATATAAAAGTAAATATTTACCTGATGTCATTAAAAAAACACAAAGATTTTGCTTCAAGAGTGCTTGGTATGTTAAGGGGTTAAGCCCGGTATTATGAGTTTGAACCCCAGCTATGGGGGTTTTCTTTTGAACAATAAAGGAAAATATCGTAAGGTCCGTGGTGATACAGCACTATATTAATTTCTGACTATTCATTCATTCACTTCAAGTTATACTTCAACTTATACAAAAAAATATTTGACTTGAATAACGAGCCACAAAATTTTTGACAGTACAAACCACAGAGGGTTTGATAGTGTGGTCAAACATCGGCAATTAATTCAAAGTAGATGATCACGTTTAAACGGTAGCGAAGTAATGTGTGTCAAAGCTAAATTAAATATAAACACAGGTACAGCTATATATCGAATACATTATTCGAGTTTTTAAGTACACTAAGTCATGGAATATTGACCTTTAGTTATAATATTTCTTTTTTATATAGATTATATTACCAATCCATTTTTTTTACCGTGACCACGCACGCTGTAAAGCACGCGAAACATCGAGAGAAATTTAAAATTATGTAAAATAATTATAAGTTTATAATATATAGCTTCAATCCGGTAAAAAAATGTTTTCTTTAAATGTGTAAGACCTATGTTAACGAAAGACAATACTATAAACCCAAGGATTGTTATGCACAGTGAGTAACAATAAACAATTTAAAATAAAAAATCAGCACGTTATTTTATATACCATAATCATCATCACACCATCGAATAACACGCCAAATAATTGCATTTTAAGTAAATTTCTGATACTTTGGGTATTAGAATTTATATGAAAATTTCCAGTGAACGTTTAGTTGCTAATGAGCGAAGGAAGTTTAAGGATTAATTCCATTTTTAAATGTAATAGAAAACAAAGAAGTTTCTCTTTGTAGATTATTTTTATATTAAAAGATATTTTGTAGGAGGGTATTAAGATTTAAAAATTTAAAATAGACCATAACAAAACGGGGTCCTTATAAGGGCTTTGAATATAAAACAAATGTTAGTCTTAAGACACTTCAATTAAACTTACAACCGTTTTTAACCGTTTTAACGCACATTCAAGTGATCTTATCTTCAAACAAAGATGTTAAGCGCTGCCTACAAAATAATTATTTAGTGCGAATACATTTTTTCTATATTATAGGTGGAAAATGGGCAGGAGGCTTACCTGATGTTAAGTGATATTGCCAGAAGGCTGGCAAGTGCGTTGCCGGCCTTCTAGGAATTGGTACTATCTTTTTTTGTTAATACAACCTTTGATTGGAGCTCACATTTATTAATGAATTTCTCATCTTGCATGCAATTAGTGAGTTAAGTTCTATACAATCACAATATTTTCCTTTACCTTACAAGCGATATTCTACACAGAGAACATTAACTAAAACATCCATTCCAATCAGTTGTGAAACTCACGTTTCAAAACACTCGCCACACTACCAACCTACCACTGGTTATTATAACTACTAATTCATACCAGTTTATTAGAACGTCATTAACCTTAATAGCTGGTATACAATAAATCGACAAAAGGCTTAAAAATCATTAAAATGTTTTAATTGGACTCGGTCTCATTACACTCGACTGGCTGCACAAATTATCTGATTTCATTCAACAAATTAAGCCAGATAAATATTTGAGATAACGACGTTATTAAATGTTATAACGGACACTTGAAATAAATATTTATTTATATAAAGTGACAGAATTTGCTTTAAGGTTTTATTCAGATAGGTAAATAGCTGATGCTACAATATTTTTTTTGTAGTAAGCTGACTAGCTGAATTGCGACTGCAATTTAGGTATGTTAATTTATTTATTTAGAGTTGGACTAGTCGGCGCGCCAATGGACTTTCTCTCCATGAGCGTATTTAGCATTCGCTCGAACGGTGAACATAGTCGACAGTGTGTGATACGGGCGGTTGATTACCTACTTGCCTATTAGATTGACACATGATCATGAAACTGATACAGAAATTTAAGGCCCAGATCTGGAAATGTTGTAGCGTCATTGATTTTTTTTATTGTATAACAATTAAATGAAAAGAAACAAGGTATACAATTTCGATACAAACTCGATAATAGGACATACAGTGTCGTGTAATAAAGAGAAATACTACAAGTATTCCTGTGTATATTGTATTATATATCCATAGAAAAACTTCCAACATTCGAACAGACTGACTGTATAGTTGACCTTACTGTGACAATGATCCCGTTCAGAATAATGAGTTGTGTCCCGTCTCGATGTACCGTGCGATCCTGAGGTTACTACATCAACTAGATAACTAGAACGACCGTCGGGATATTAATTTAAAACGCTTCACTGTCGCTATTAGCGTTGCATGTGCGTAGGGGATATAACTGTAATCTTGATATAGTGTTGACTTTCAAGAATCATTCGCCACTATTGCGTCGCCTTGTTTACCTATTCAAAATATATCTTTTCTTTGTTTCTTCGCATTGAATTGGCTCCTAAACTACATGACCGATTAAAAAAAATTCACCATACGAATTCTACATTATCCCACATGAAGGACTATAACATATTTTCAATAATGTTATGTATATGAAAACTTCGATAATGTAAAGGTGTGAAGAAAATACAAAGCAATCCCTATATTGCGTTCGCTGCGAAAACTATTGACGAAAGAGCGAACTGATGTCCTATAGTTTTATATAAAAAAATTAATATCTACGAAAATGTTCGCGATACTAAACGTATAACAAAACATTGGGTTTTAAGTCTACTTAACCAGGAAGGCTATAACATCATGCTACGATACGACCGAAATAAGGCGGTGGAACGTCAGAGTATATTCATTATTAATGTGTCTATATTACTTATGTTTTGATAGGACACCACTACTACTACACTTACAACATTTCACTTAATGGTTATTCAGTAACTTATTTTTATAAGTAATTTATTTTTCCTTATATGCGTTCACCTCTTTCTCTATGTACTAAATAATGCGTGCTCCTATCTAAAATGGTTATAAATAATTTAACATCTACTTTTAAAACTTATACCCATGTGCCAAGTTAATGCATCAGGCAGGACAGGTTTAATATATAAACAAATTTTATTAGAAACTAATTCAATTCAACTCACCACATATGAAAATCAAATAACAACAATCATAACGCAATATTGACTAGTTCACACATAATTGAAATTCATCGTCGACTGCCTCTATATATCATTGTCAAACGGTAAATTGCATACAAACAGGCCAATGCGATGACAAAATGCTGGCAAACGTATCCAAATTGCCGGCCATAATTTAAGCTTTTGATTTCGAATATTCTTTAAATCTATATAAATAAAAATTAATCGCCAGACAGGTTTCTAAGCGTAAAACTCGACGAACAATACGAGTATTATTCTTTTGAGAAACAAGAATTCCAAGAAAGGTTTTTATCAAGAGAAACATTGACAAAAACCTTTGAATTTTTTTATTTTATTTAGTACTTAGGTAAATTCTGGAAAAGCGAAATGTCTATATAGGGTAGCATAGCAAAATGATCCATATGTTGGTATGTAGTTATTAAAAAGAAGCGTAACGAAGTTTGCGGGGGTTACTAGTTTTATATATTTTTCTATTAGGTCTATACAAACGACATATATAGATACATATAAACATAAAAGTCTTGTATGGGCTTGAAAAAAGTGTTTAACGACGATAAAAAAGATTATATATAAAAGGAGTGTGCCAATGCCGTAACATCTATATTATAAAAATGAAATATGCGTACATTTTATATTTGTAACTAATAAATTCAAAAACTACTGAAACGATGTAAAACACTTTCACCATTGGTTTCATCATCCCATTTTTTTAAATGAGGTGAAAATGAGCTTAGGCGCGCTCTGCATGTCGAACTAGACGCAGGAACTGTGAGGCTGGGTCTGCACTCAAAGCCCTGCTGTTCAGAGAGATAACGAGACTCTACCCACTAAAATTGTTTCACCAACCCTGACTAGCATAGGATATATTTATCATATTTCCAAAATACAAAACTAAAGCATAAATGTGCCAAGTCTGGATAGCCTTCTAGTAAATTTATACAATAAATAAAAACAATGTTTGTTCATAACTGACCACACTGATGCAGGAATTTAAATCAAAGCCGTAAGCAAGTCATGAAAGTGAGTACAATGTCATCAATTTTGTTTTTTACACGTATGATGAATGTTAAGTAACATACAACGCTTCATACCCAATGACTTGCGTGTTAGCCGATATAAATTCTTATACGATTACTTGCTCACAAAGCGTGACAGTGATACGTGTATTCGACCAATAGAAATCCTAAGTCTAGATCGCGCTAACGATGTTTTTCCAACTGATAACATATATAGCGATTCTAATGTTTTAGTATCGGGGAGTCCGTTGCTACTGAGAAGACCGGTGGTTGCGAGGGCCGGACTCAAGCCTCGCTCAAAAATCTGTAAAATGACGGTAGAGAGGTTTCGGATTGTCAGTGTGTTTGTTTGGTATTGTCGATTCTGTACAAAAACCCTCTTCTTCATCAGGTGGCAAGTTTGACTCTCTTTTGTTAATACAGATGTTTTAACGATATGTTCATAAACTTACTCAACGTTGATTGGCATTATTAAAAGTCGGCGATATTTTCCTTATAATGTTTTTATAGAGCGGGCAGAAGGCTCATCTGATGGTCAGTGACTGCCCATAGACACTCTAAATGCCAGGGGCTTACTACATTTTGGAACGGTCTCTATTATTGCTTCGGTAATAGACAAAAGAAAATTTGTTTTACAACAAGATAATTATTCAACAAAAGGCATTTTACTGCAATACATTTTCATTACAATTATTTATTTTGTCCCATAAAAGTACACTAAAGATCTGGGACAAATTTTCAGTTGAAGTTAAATAATTGTGAGAAACAAATGATTTTGGTTAAATGTTGTTAAATTTCATTTAACTATCTAAAACTTTTAAAATTGCATTTATGTAATATTTGTCTTATATTTACAAGTCATATATTATATGACTAAAATAATATTCCAAACAGTCGATTCACCAAACAAAAATTATCGGAATATTGCAAATTCTAACTCTGCGAGAAAATATATTGCATTAATATATACATTTCAAAAGTCTCTAAGCATAACATCAAATAGTTGTCTGTCAAATTAATGTAACAGGCTGACCACGGTTGCTGAAAAGCAACACCATAGAGCTAGAGCTGCGCTCGCGCAACCATGACCCTTGAACCTTCAAAATTATACACCTAAACCGTCCTCAGGAATCACTCTAGATATTGCTAAAAACCGAAGTAAATTACGTTCCGTTGTTTTAAATGGACTCAGTGTATTTATAGGCATTATCAAGCTTTCCAAATGTTGTCTACAGCTCAATCATATATCTCTCATCGTTAAGATAGCGTTCGTAAAAAATATTTTTTGGCCGTTTTTTTCATTACTTTGCAAACGCAACTACTAAAACGTTTGACATTAACAAAAAAACGTGGATATCTATTGGAAAAATAATTTTCAAAATCGGCTCAGTAAATCCAGATATTCAACCCGTAAAACTTAACCTCTTTATAATATCATTATAGATTAAATGCATTTTTGTACATATTTTGGAAGTGATACATACCTGATTTCACTTAATACGATAAATCTGGAGCTATATAAAAACTAAGAGTTTTCTTAATTACCAATGTTAAAGGTTCTGCGTATATTGGGGTTGAGTTCGTCGTAAACCTTCCTTTATGAGTATGGGAAAGATTTACAGTTTAGCCAGGTTTATTGGGGGTTTTCATATATACGATCTATAGAAAGGGCTTTATTAATATTCCCAGGAATGAGTCTTAACTATATATAAAAAAACAAGCGAGTTGCATAGCGAACTCGGACTAAACCCGTTTTCCCAAGAGTTAAAACCGACCTTAATTCAATCCAAGATAGCTAGCGTAAACAATTGCAATTCACTACGAAAATTGCCGAAAACATAAATCGTATCAAACAATTTTAAATTTAATAAACAATTGTAAAATTAACATGTTTCGAAATAGCTAAACTAATTTATATTCCGAACAACTGCCAACTTTAATCTGCATGGTCTATTAATTATTAAGTTTTCAAATAAACATTCTAGTACTATTTTATAACTTTGATACATTTTATAATGACAAATATTGATTAATACTACTACTTACTGCAGGCCTTCCTACTGTAACACTGCTAGGCTAATACGGATAAAGGACTTTAGCTTGTGATAACTTTATTTTTACTACTAATAGTTATTGTTCAAAACATTTCAAGTTACATTGTTTTAGCAGATATTGGAGCCCCGGAACTAAGTCTAGGGAGACTTGTACTTCAGGGTACTCCGCTCTTCCAACGGTATTCATCAAACCGTACCATAACTTAACAGTTGATACCAAAATACTATATAAAGAAAAATAGAAAGCTGAGACTTATTACTAAAATAATGATACAGGTTTACATGGTTGAGACGTTTAAATATTTATCAAAGTAAAGGCTATGATTATTAAATAGTAAAGCATTTAAGATAAAGATGTCCTCTGATTAAAATAATATTAGTTAACTAATTTATTCACTCAAAACATAATTGAAAAATTCATCGTGTAGTATTTTAATATCGCTCCTTGAAACACTTGAAGATCGTTTTTTTTAACGCATAGCACTCGGGAAGTCGGGGAATAATGTTTTACTCCTCTATCGTACGGGACATGCCCGTGTTTTATTTCATTCGTTAACTCTTGTCCTTGGAATTATTTTGCTTGCAGTATGAATTACAAAATCGTTACCGTACATATCTTACAATTTTATTGAATATACGTTCTTATAGTATTTAAAGTATTGAGTGAGCTGGAAACGTGGGAATTATATTATTTGAAGTCAATACTCATAGCAACTGAAAAGTGTAAATAAACTTTGTGATACTTAAAATTTTATTTCTGACTGTTTGTGCTAAACAAAACAAGATTTACGAAATGAGCTCACGTGATCGTGATGCCGGTAGAAAATTTGAGTCAGGTTCAAAAAGAAAACGAGCTATCAAAATAAAGCAGATAAAAGATATATGGATCTATATATAAATATATGAAAAGATGATTAAGAAACCTCTTCAAAACATTTATTGACTGAAAGTGACTCTAATCCTGATCCAGCTAAAAAAAAATACTTCCACATCATCATGGGTGCAGCCACCATCATTAAGTAAAATCGCTCATGATGATGATGAATTAACTACATCAGTGTACCATCAACGCTATCCAGTCAAAAACAAGAATCTCAGCCCGAGTTTATATCTACACCCATGACTGCTCGAATAGAAAATCTGAATCCTCAAAATGACAACGGTTTCTGCCCATAACAATTACTGATGTCTTTATTGACCTGAGATATAAATTTAATTAACCTTAGATATAAACTTTATCAACATGAGATATAAACTTTATTAACTTTAGATATAAACTTTATTGACCTGAGATATAAACTTTATTAACCTTAGATAAAAACTTTATTAAACTATGATATATACTTTATTAACCTTAGATATTAACTTTATTAACCTGTGATATTTACTTTATTAACTTTAGATATAAACTTTATTAACCTTAGATATACACTTTATTAACCTTAGATATAAACTTTATTAACTTTAGATATAAACTTTATTCACCTGGAGATATAAACTTAATTCATCTGAGATATTAACTTTATCAACTTGAGATATAAACTTTATTGACCTGAGATATAAACTTTATTAATCTGAGATATTAACTTTATCAACTTGATTTATAAACTTTATTGACCTGAGATATAAACTTTATTAACCTTAGATATAAACTTTATTCTAAGCCGTAAGGGATTCATAAATACATTAACCCAAATGAACATAAACTGTAGAATATTTAAACTAGGATCTGTAATAAATTAAGAATGATGAAGATGTCTCTATCTACCAAAATGTCCGTGATACCATTGTCTAACAAAAACCGAGGACAGCATTAGGCAATAGAACATCGTTCTACGACCGAATTAATACAGGTGGAACAGATATAAATCTTTATATAAGAGAATAGTAGTTATAAACTTAAAGTTTTCACTCAATTATATATTAGTAATTAACTAAAAACCGTGCTAGGCTTGTGGCTAAACGAGTGACACTCAACCCTCAGATCGTGAGTAATTGATTTAAATTCAAATTATTTTTGATACAACATTACACTTTACATCATATACATCCATAGTTTTACAATTTTGATTAATTAAATCATGTTAAGCATTTTATGTTTAACAAATTCTAGTTTATCTATGTTTAACAGCTACTTGAGAAATCTATTACTTAGTAACACTCTTGCGCAGCTTCAAAAGCAGACATTTGCAATATCGTAAAATGAAACATGTTTCCTGACGTGTGGAAGGAAGTTGTAAATTTTTATGCATCGCGTGAAATACAAGCTGTACGGAATACAGTCTATATAACATTTGAGTGAAGAATTTTTTTTATATATTGAACAAACAGGAGTCAATTCTATAATATTTTTTTAGTGCCGCATTTGTTGAAGAAAGTAGAAGAGGAGACTGAGGTTTTATTTATAATATATATATATATATATTAGAAAATTATTAATTTGAAAGTATAAAAAAATACAATCGTTTCATACAGAAGGCGTTCAAATTTATATACATAATAAAAAAACGATTGGATCGAAAATCATTTCAATATGAAATACAATAACAAGAAATAATATGTAATATAATATTTTTAATTTAATTTTAATTATAAGTTCTATAACTACGAGAAAAATATAACATTATAAATTGTACATACTTTAGGTGAGCACGAACCTCAGATTCCTATATCTGGCGTGATATTTTGATTTTTCTAATAGGCAAGTACATAATCAGCCTTCTGTCCATACGCCGTCAACTTTTTTGGGTCTGGGGCACGCTTTCCTCACGGTGTTTTTCTAACCGTACCAGCAAGTGTTAGATGCTCGACTGGCACAGCCCAGGATCGAACATATGACCTCAGTGATGAGAGTCATATGTTGAAGCCACTAGGCCAACATCGCACTGTGAAATTTGATAAATGAGGCTAAAAGTATAATTCTGTCCTTAACAGAATTACTACAAGATTATTAGACTATTGATAGGATTTACGTCTCGCTTAGTTAGGAAACAATTTACGCGCTGTGGTCACACTCTTACAGCAGATTTACACAGCCTTTATGGCTATCCGGGACAATGTAGTATTATAGTTAAGACGTAACTAAACGTTTAATATAGGAAACCGTTAAAGAGATAACTACCAATAAAAATACAAGTTCTAATCCTTTGTGGTGTAAAGTCAACAATAATATCTTTAAGGCAATTTTTGTTCATATAAGTTAGCGTTTCTTTTCACTACAAGTAAAATTGAATTGCTTAGGGAAGAGTGTCATGAATACTTTTATAAATCGCTCGAGTTACCTGAGACCCGTTAATTGTTTAGGCCCTCTGAAACCTTTCAAAAATACACAGGGGTTATTCAAAAGCCTACGTAATTGCTAAATCTCAGGGCTCCGACATACATATTTTAACTAACGATAGCTTGCACCGTACCTTCTATAGGAGAGAAACGAATGACATCAATGACCTCAAAATCAAAACGAAATCAATGAAGTCAAAATTATGACTATTTAACAACTGTATGTTTATAGCACTTGTATCTTAATAAAAAAAATTAAATGGCTCTCTCTATAGTGGGTTATCATTTAAAAAGATCAAGGACATAACCACATGCCACACTCGTCGAGCGAGTTTGCTTATCTTGCCGAAGCCGCGCACATATTATTTGAAGAGGTCGATTGGGTATGAGGGTGTGCAACTGTTTAATCGGTTGCCATGTAAAATTCGCAATATTAGCGTGTTAGACAGATTCAAGGAGGCATTAAAAAGCATGTCAAAGTGAATGTGGTAGACTAAAATTGGGACGTGTACCTCGCTCGTATATACATAATATAAAGTTTCTCATGTAAATAAAACATAATTTTGTAATGAGAAATAAAGTTCTTTAAACAAGACCTCCGGGATCGAACAAATTAGTAATATTAATGATTTACGTTCCAATCAGTACTTGTGATCGCCCACGAATCCAAAGCCTGATCGATCGACGTCTTTCACCTCTGTTAAGGATTTGACACCAGCTCTTCTAATCCGTAGCCGAATGAAAATATTCATCATCCTTAATAAGTAAGTTCTTAGTTGTATAAGAAACTTTAAACAATATTAAATTTTCTTGTACATCCCACGTCTTCTTATATTGTTACCTATTTGTGAAGTGATGGATATTATTATCATAAAATAGGAATTATCTTGATTTTTTCATTCATGCAATGCATGAATTTTAAATTAATAAATTTTCTTCAACCATTGTCAGAAACACTCACACGCCATTACACTCATACTCCTTTCATAGGTGATATAAATCTCCAACATTCTTTGCCCTTTGTTTCCAACTGACCGCAGTAACACAGTGACTCGATTTTTGAACTTTAGTAACAAGTGTTATATTTTAAATACAATTCCTTTACATTAGTGATGATTATTTTACTTAGACTAAGAGGAATTGCAACGAACAAAAAAAAAACGCTTCTAACAAACGCTACCATTGCGAAAATCTCAAAACTACTGCATGTTGCGGTTTCTACTAATATATAGAATCATTCATGAGAAACCATTTAGGAATATTATTTTTCCTCTTACTACCTACCACGACGAGTTTTTACACAAAACACGTAATTTTACAAAGAAAACTTAGTTTAGTTTTAGATTATTATAGGTGTTTTCTTGTACGTAGTTGTTAATTTATTATTATTTTCTTGTTTACAATAAATGTATATATTTATTACTAATTTTTGCTATGAAATTTAAAAATTGATACCTGACAGGCACCTGCGCTAAACAAACGACAAATATAAATCCACTAAATACCCCCAACTCTGACAGCGTTATTATTAGGCTTGTTGAATTTCTATTGTTATTACAGACATAATTCTATGCTAGGCCTATTTTATTCATTAAACCACTTAGGTAAAACAATAGTGGCGCAGTATCTGCTCCCTGATATTGTTTTTCTTAAATCAATAGACCCATAAAATTAAATATTAATTAATATAATTAAATAAAAAAGTAGGTATGTGCTTGATACACGCCGTAAATTTTTAGGTCATGCCGGTTTCCCCACGCCTTCTTCATTGGTGCCTAGTCGTGATTCGATGACCTCAGGAACCTCAGGAATCCAAGGACCACATTGCCACCTTTGTTTTTAAACTTCTATGACTTAAAATACTTAGGTGGTTAAAAAAGCTTATTGTTTTCATACATTTTTAATTATTTTTATTATTACCTACATAAGGTTAATACAATTGTAATTACTGTAGATTTGATTGTTCTGATTACTAATAAACGATTTATTTTTCATTGAAATATTTTAATAGGCTCGTAATTAAACCAAATATGAAATTTTTGAAGGCTATTATTTGTATTGATGTTGTGTAAATTATTTAACGAAATTTAATTAATATATTTATTTGGCTGAAAAGCATCCCGAAGGTAAAATCTACATATCCCTTTTATTTCAAGCGAATTCGATATTTCGATAAACCTATTAATAAAGTATAAAATTGAGCACAATGACATTTGCATAATACGAAAACTATATTTGTTGATTTTGTAAATGTACTGACGCACAAAAAGTGTATATGGTTATTGAGGATCTAGAAACTATCGTATTTATTCTTAACCTATAACGTTATTATAAGAGCAGTGTTGGCGAATTGGGTTTAGCGTAAGACTGTGTTCCCTGGTAATGGACCCCAATGGAATTTCTGTCTACGTGAATATTTAAGAGTAGTAAGATTAAGTTGACGGCGTGTATGAAGCACATAGTGGCATATTAGAAAGAAAATAATGATCGAAACAGATACAAAATCCACTGGTTTTTTTATAATTAATATACTACTGACTATGACTATGGGACTCGTAATTTAAAAAAAAATGATTCCAATGTTCTAGCTCTATACACTAGACTAAGAAATAATTATACTATCGTATACCTGCATACAATAACGCATTTATGACTGATTTCTTATTGTATTAGTGAAGGTTAAGCATGTATGTCCATTACAGAAAACCACGTTATGTGTATAAAGATCTAATAACAATAACAATCGCGTAGTGGTGATAGTTTGCGTTTGTAGACTACTATAGTAAATTGTGCATAATTATATATTATAATTTATAAAAAAAGTTTGTGGTACCGACTGTACCAATCAGATCAACTGAGCGTAAAGCTGAAATCAAACGAAGCTCCTACGCGAATGTTACAACGCAATTATAGTCTCACCGTAAATGTTTCATTAATATATTATTACTGTATATTCATGTAATGTAAAATTATTAAAAATTAAATATTTCATTATTATTAAATTATTTAACCAATGTATAATGCTCAAATAGTATGAAGGGTGGGATTGTTAAGAAATAAAGTGCAACGTGTCGTATATTTATCTCAGAATTTCTATGGTGTCTTCCTTGTGCTTGTTGAGGTCTATCTTCCTTATTGCTCATTGTATTAAAGTACTCGTTCGTTTCTATCTTTCTAATTGTGTTTACGCGGTTATGAAAAGAGAAAGATCCCCCAAAAGCTTTTGATCTGCCATATAGATGTAACGTTTATAGGTCAATTACGCGTAGGTAAAGCAAATTGGAGAACTTTATGTTATCTAAGCCGACAGGACTTTTTCATCGAATATTTGTTACTTTTTATTCTTACAAATCCAGCTTTATCTTTGACAATATCTGTATACATTGCGCATAATTGCGAAAAATACTCTCTGTTTACAGTTTGCTTTAAAGGCTTTGACTATATAAAAAGATTGAGATTTTTCTAAACACAAGCTCTCGTTGCTAATTACAACACGAAGCTTAAACTTTTTATCATTTCTTTGGGGTTCTTTTGGGATGGTTAGGTTAGGTTCTCTTGTTCTGAACAAAGTCACTTGATTGTTTTTATTCTTATTTTTATCAAAATTTACACATTTTCAATGCCAATAGATTAGTAATATCGTTTACTTGCTTTGTGGCTTCATGCTTGTATGGTTAGCCAAAAATTATGGTGATGAAACCATATCTGTTTTTTTTGCCAGGGACCAAGTTTCCTCTGTCAGGGTAGTAGCGGGTGGTGGAAATAAAAAAAACACTACAAATCTTCACCTGCTTTTGGTATGTTTCTTTATCACACAATTATATAGTTAAAGCACTTCCGATATACATAACCTACTTAGTAATCACAACAATTATAACTAAAAAAATTGACAAATAGAAAATTAAAATAAATTTTAAAAGTTTGGTTCATGTTTGAGTGTACCTTTTATACTGACGGCATTACATTGTGGCATTGTTGTTTCTTTATCCCTCTATGATTATGATTATGGGTATACGATTTTGGGGTCTTAGACGTACCGATTTTAACATATTTACAAGGCCTGGAACGCAACACTAGCCACTAGGATTACACTACTGTCTATTAAAAGTAGATGACAATTTTATTTTACCGTTAAATGGATTATTTGAATCGCCTATAGAATGTCAATGCCGAGTTTATAGGTTTTTAGGGTTTATAGGGTAGCCCTGCAGAAACAAAAACGTCACTAAAGACCCCATTTACAAAGAGCTCCTCTGGTACATTTTAAGCCCTGGAGGTGTGAAATCGTAATTGCATATTAAATCTTATATTGCGGCTTGGTATCGCACTAATTGCTGTAATGTCCTGGATTAATGGACCTTATCGCATTATCCATTATGCAAAAACCAGAATTAATGATGTAGTCTACATTAATGATGTCTTTCATCATTTATTACTATCTCTATGAGTTAAATAGAAGATAAAATAAATCTCTACAGCTAATATATAAATGAATATTCTATGAATATTTAAAGATAGTTAGTAAAAAGACATATTATTTACATGTGTGACATATTATTAACATAACTTAACTGATGATTCATCAATACGCACATTATAGTGAAATTATTAAAAAATATGAGTCTGTGTCAAATTCAAATGTAGTAGTTGTATTTCCGAATCAATGGGATCCTTCGAGAAAAGAGCGCACCACATCGCACATTGCGAGACCTCTGGCAATGTGAATGTTTGTGGGCATCTCACTTAACATCCGAAGAGCGTCCTACCAGTTTGCCCCCTCTAACATAAATATGAGACAGCTTCCATCGATAATGCTTTTATATAATAATTATTAAAGAACAGTTATTCGTATACGTAATCCTTCCTTTAGTCTCTCATCTCCTTTTGCTACTGTTGTACCAATCTTCCCACCCCTCAAGCAAAATTTTATAAGACCGCGATATAAGCATTATTAAATTACAATTTATGTTGTAAATCCATCAGCAGATTCAGAATCTAGACTGTAATTTCACGGGGTTTTAATAAAATCGCAAAAAAATATCTTTCAGAAATTACTGCGTTTAACGAACATTTGCGGCGGAATTGATCGTAAAACGGCTTTTATGTGTGACAGGTTCGACCCGAAGCCTCCATTAATCGCTCGTTTTCGAGAAATTAAATTAATCGTAGGAAAATTTCCGATTCGATCTAATTCAATATTTGAAAAGTTGTGCTGTTTGTTTGAAATAACAGTGAATTACTTTTAATCGAAGTTCATTAATGAGTGAATTATTTAGAGTAGTGTTGGCCTAGTGGCTACAGCGCGCGACTCACGTCCCTGAGGGCGTAGGTTCGATCCCCGGCTGTGCACCAATGGATTTTTTTTCTACGTGCGCATTTAACATTAGCTGGAACGGTGAAGGAATACATCGTGAGGAAGCCGGCTTGCCTTAGACCCAAAAAGTCGACGGCGTGCCTCAGGCACAGAAGGCAGATCACCTACTTGCCTATTCGATTAACAAATAATCATGAAACAAATACAGAAATCTAAGGCCCAGACTTAAACAGGTTGTAGCCATTGATTTATTTATTGTTAAGGGCGCGTGACCTTCAATCCTGAGGATGTGCGTTTAGAATCTCGGCGATGGTTCGTTATCTCAGTGACAACGGTTGAAGGAAAACATCGTCAGGACCTGCATCCGAAATGCAGATAAGACCCAATACTTGACGGTGTGTGTCCGACAAAGAAGACTTAACTTACTTGCTTGTAAAAAACATTTCAATTAAACAGGCCACTTTACCACTGAATTATAATACTATTTTAATGCATTTGATGCAAAGATCCATGGTTCAATTGTTGACGAAGCAATAAACTGTCGCTGGATCAATCTTGGAATACGACCAGAAACATTTGCCCCACGCCTAGTCGTATTGTAACATAGTCGAGAAATATGTTACAATATATATGTACAATTAATTGGAATAAAATACAGTCGAACGAAGTATAGCTACCGTATATCAAAGACGGAGATTGATATCGCTTTAGAGAATAAAAAAATTAATTTAAGAAATCCGAGAATGAATAACGCTGGTATATTATTTACCTTAAAGACGAGGTATATAAAATACAAGAAAGCGACTGAGTCAATTTCACGTATCGGTGAACTTAAATTAAAAACTTTGCTCTTTTATTCAACACAGTTATTTCAGACTCTCAAGACATACTTTAATTGTAGCTAGCTCCTGATAGACTTGGTATTTCCCAGATATTGTCTGTGTTATAAAACAACATTATATAAATACATAATAAGCATAATGTGTGATTTTTCTTAAAGTTTTATGAAAAGAAGCAGTGAAAGACCAAATTTTTTGCAAGTTGCACGGAATACTTGGGTGATAATAAAGTACAAGTTGATAGGCTGAGTATACCAGGTGTCGAAAAAACACAGTTATAAAAATACAAAAAGTTCTACATAATCACAGCCTTTTTTGAGTGACTAGAGTCTCTGCCTTATACACGCAGATAGTGAAACACGTGGTTACTGGTCGTACTTGAATTCGTGTATGCGGTTATATTAGTTATTTCGACTACGTATTTGCGTGTTGTTCCCACGAGAATGTAAGTGCGTGCCTATTTCACCATGCCACCTGCTGATAGAGGACACATCTTTGTTTTTAATTTATTTTATTTTTATTAATTACTTAAGATGTCACATGGTGTAATGGTTGCAGCTCCTTACAAACGTTGTGTAAAACAAAAACATGGCGATTGTTTGTTGAGTGGCGGACAGTTTATTGCCAATTCTTCTCTTCCATTCCTCGCCCTTGATTTGAGAACTGGCAGTAAATGTAAAATTAGAAGCATTTCATATAAATTTCTGTTTTTGACGTTCATAAGTATACATTGTGTTACCTATACGATTAAAGGATTTTGAATAACACGAAAGACGATTCAATACCCCGACCACAAACGAAGTTAGCAGAGAACAAACTGTGTCTCGGGACATTGTTTCTCAGGCGCGCGATGGCCGGCCCACCAGGGTTCCGGACACCAGTTTTATGATGCTCTCGAGTTTTTTGGAAAGGACAAGATCTTTTGATATTCATTAGACAAACTTAGTTACAGAATGACCCCATACCAAACAAAAAACGTCGTCATTCAGACACTAATCTCATAATGTTAGTTTTTTTATACACTTTGCTAATATAAACTACTTAAAATACTAATCCTGCGTAGATGAAGTGGCGGGCACCAGCTAGTACTTTAATTTACTGACGAATTGACGAGAGACAATTCAATAGGTTCTTGTGGTACAGACCTTACAGTTATAAATATTGAATTTTGAATAATTTCACAAAAGATCATTTGGATGTTGTACCTGCAATCATAATAGTCTAAAAAATTTACTTAACTGTCCTTGGTTTAGGTTTATTCAAATGAAACTCTTTTAACACTTGACACTTATTTTAAAGCTTTATGCAACCGGATCTAGAAGATATAACCAATATTATAACATATAACATTATAGATATATGTATCAATTAAATGTTGAAAAAAACACAATATTTAATTTAGTTTTGAAATTATAGTATTTTAATAATCTCCCCATACAGAGTAGTGTGGCAAATAAAATAGTATTTATATTCATCGATATATTGGATTTTAAATAGTTTATATTTATCAATTATGTACGTCAAGTTACATTTTCTTAATTTACAGTTTTCAAACTTACTCATATTTTTTACCCATATGTACAGTCCTTAAATGAAAGCACTAAGGTTGTGTGTGCACGGCTTAAGTGCTAAAACTTTACTATCGGAAATACGTCAGTCTGTTTTTCTTCCGTTTTCTTGTGTCCACTTCGAAACTCTAGCTTAGTACGTTTTGCTTTTAAGATGTACTGCAAAGTTTGCTCTGTGTTTTGTCAATACTTTGGAAAATAAGTTATTTTTAATTGAGAGTTGGAAGTTACGCAGACGGGGGCTTTTGATATAATTATTTTAAAATATAGCTTCATCGAAGTAACACTGAAGACCTTAATAATAGTTTTCTGTAGTGTATGCTATCCATAGTAGCTTTATAGCACGTATTATGTTTTCCTTATATAGCTATCTATATTGCATGTCAATATTATACTATTCAAGAAGGACACATCACAAATATAAGATATGTCGGATCAATGGTGCTGGTGTCAGCTGCAACCATCATTATATTATGTCACAGAGCTCGTAAATTCACAACGTCAAAGTCTTATCAGCTTTAATAGTTGTGGTCGATATGCCTATATTACTAGTTCTACAAATTAACAACACTATTTGAGAGCCTGTAGTAATAGTAACTTCATAGTTATTATTATGAAAATCGGTGTAATGGCGTTAGTGTCAGATACCAGTGGCATATAGCATCAGAGTCAAATCCGTTAATACTAATGGTTTATTAGATATGTCAATGTTGTTAGATCTACAAATTAACGGACTATTTGATAGTCTGTAGTAATGGTGATTTCATAGTTATTATTATTGTCGGAGCAATAGCGTTAGTGTCCGCTGCCCTTGCCATTATAATTTAATAAAATCAATAGCGCTGCTCTTGTTCTTCGATTGCCCATACATTTGATAATTTAATTTAATATATTCTTTATTTAATATATATCAATTACTGCCTATGTATTAAAATAAAAATAAATCAATGGCGCTACAACCTTTTTAGGTCTTGGCCTCAGATTTCTGTATCTGTTTCATGATCATTTGTTAATCTAATAGGCAAGTAGGTGATCAGCCTTCTGTGTCTGACGCACGCCGTCGACTTTTTGGGTCTACGGCAAGGCGGTTTCCTCACGCTGTGTTTCTTCACCGTTCGAGCGAGTGTTAAATGAGCACATAGAAAGAAAATCAACTGGTGCACAGCCGGGGATCGAACTTACGACCTCAGGGATGAAAGTCGTACGTTGAAGCCATTAGACCAACACTGCCTACGTATTACATAAGTTATTTCTCTCCTCCAAGTTTTTATGTGTTGATAAAATTATTATTTATTGAATATTAACATAATATATAGATATTATAGTAATTTTAATGTTGAATAAGGTTAGTTAAATCACTTTATTCATTCACATATGAGTAAGTAATTAAATGCATCTAAATTTCCTCCCAGTTCTCAAATAAGGGGCGTAGAACGGACGAGAACAACTGGCAATAAACTCTTCCATTCTCCCTCTATTTTGAAACGCCACGGTTTTTTTATAAATTATTTATTCGCGTAACTAATACTCTTTATATCTCAAAACATAATAAAAGTCCAGTAAACTGAGCTTCATGGCGGCGCCAGTGCAACTTGGTTGTTACATCATTACATTAAAATCTTTTATAATCTTATATTTATAACAAAGCAATAGAAACGAATGACTTAACAAACCCCATTACTTCAGAAGGCAATATCGGGGTTGCTATCTTCAAACTTTTAACAAATAATGGCATTAAAACGGCCACCCAAAACATTAAGACGAAAGCGTTTACATGTAAAATTTCGCGTCAAATTACGAAACATCCCGTTAGGAAAATGCTTCCGACATCTAAACCGAATTTAATCGGAGTTTCAAAGTTAGGGGATGGAAAAATAAACAATATTCGTCAAAGTTTTCACATTATACAATATTGGTATTCAAAGTGGGTTCGTCTATATTACGTGGCGACACTTTTAATTATTAATTAATAACGTTAAAATATTTTTGCTAAAAAAAAATTATGACAGAGTACATAATGCGATTATACGCTGAGTTCATAATGTTAAGAATTAAGATAATTATAATTAAGAAGATTATAATATTAAGAAAATATAAGCTGTTCCAAATGTATGACAAGAAAACTTTGCCAAAAATCCCAGTACAAGATTACAGATTTATATCATAATAAATAAAATAAAAATTATAAATTATATTTTGAATATATAAATCAGCTGTGTCCAAATGGACTTTTGTGTCTAACACTCGCTCGTAAAGGTAACTATCGTGATGAAATCCGCATGCTTTAGGGCCAAAAAGTCGTTGCCTTGTGTTAGGCACAGAAGGTGATCACCAAGTTGTCTGTTAGAAAACACAAATGATCCCCTCAACAATCTAAAGGTCGTGACCACGTGTTGTGGAATCAATTGTAAGGTTATTTTATGTTTTTCTTTTTCCTTCGTGCACGAACTTATTTAGTACTGCGTAACTAACACCATATAACTCAATTTTATTAACTCACAGAATTAGATTAAATATTAAAATACGATACAAAACAGTAATAAAATTGTCGTAAATAAATTTTGTTACTTTACAAGAAATGTTCAGATCACAAATGCTAGAAGCTAATAAAATTTATTTTGAAAAATTCACTAGAATTTAATTTCAAAGAACATCAAATAGAAACATAAAAGTAGTTGTTTTGCTTCATAACGAAATAGCATTTTGTTACGCGGGTTTTCGGGTCAAGTGGTCTTTGCTGTCCATATGACAGGAGATCTTTGCCCAACTTCGGTCGGGCCTTTCGAGTACCCTAACCTATTCAAGTACTTTTCTGTATAACATTTTGAGTTTTTGTTATTTAAAAATTGAGTGAAAAGCTTTTAAAACTTACTTTATATACCTGTAATGTCTGAGGTCTTCATTCCTCCATGCTATAATGTTGTAATAATAAAACCAAGATTTAAAGTAGAGAATCGAACGAGAAACGTATCTTGTTCATTTCATATCAATTATCAGCGGCATTATGTTATTTAAATACAGCTATGTAATATATAAAAAATTATGGATCTTTTATTTATTTTATTCAAAATTGAGCCCAGGTTCCTAGCTCATTTTTGAGGAAATTTTGAGCATAATAAAAACAGCATATTTTAATACAATTTATTTTGTATGCATAAAAATGCATAGAAATAACTATTGCTGAACAGACCCTTCTGTGTGGTTGAAAAATGAATGAGTCCTAGCAAGATGTGCGATGTTAATAATACCCTGGGGCATTCCACTGACGTTTTCATTATACAACGTGACGTTCTTTGTAACTAAACGGATAATGCATGCTCTACATTTTGTGCGTATTGTTAACCAATGTCAATTAAAACCTCATTTATTTTTCTTAAACCTAAAAAGTGTTTTTAATTGTATTTGGTAATAAAATAGATGGAAATCTTATTGAGGTTCGTAAAACTCCCATGAATACACAACAGACGTAATTAACACGTTATATATAATGAATTGCAGATTACGCAAGCTTAAAATCTTACATAATTTTATAAGATATCTTTATTATATTGTGATGACAGTAGAATTACAGACAACAGATAATAGATAGGTTTACGTAACAAAAATATAGCACAGATCATTCCAGATGCTTTGGAAGTATATAAACTACGACCTAGTATCTTAACCTCCTATATAAAATATTGATTATTATATTACACTTTGAAACATGATTAGTGTATATAAAAACAGGTGGCATAAATTACTAGACCATGGGTGGCCTTATCGGTAATAAGCGATCTCTTGCAGGCAACAATAAAAAAATATGCCGTATGAAAACCGTGATTCATTAAAATTTAATTCTTAACATTATAATTAATTAATCAAGTCATACTATAGTGGAAACGTGCTCATTTCTCGTTGAGTTATTACCTAGAAAGATTTCCACGTTTTTATAATGAATCACATACGACTGGGGTATTCGAGGAAGGTTGCCATTCATTCCACAGATCTGAATGTTATTAGGTTATTCAAACAGGGATTGCTGGGGTTACGCTTTTTATTCATGGATTAAAAGTGTTTGCTCTTACAGATATTATTCTTGTTGTTTACTTAGTTGTAAGGGACTTTTTTTAATGATATATTTTAGTAAGTATATTTTAAGGTTATTATATTATATTGTTTTTTGTTATAGTAATTTATTTTAGCTGTAGGATTACTTTATAAACATTAATTATATTATGTTATAATATGAATAACGTAAAGTACATAAATGTAGTTTTGTGCAAAAAAGTGTAAAAAATAAATTATATAGTAACGCTTTATCATGGAAGCTTTTTTCTTGCGACGTGATTACTTGTTCACTTTTATACTTTTATGGATTCATTGGTTATTACAGGCAACTCCTTTACGGTAAACTACGCTTATGCTGAACTCCAGTACCATTGTTCATGGAATCTTTTGTGTATATATATATATACACACACAAAAGATTCCAGATTATATATATATATATATATATATATATATATATTTAATTCTTGTGACCATACAATAATTATAAATATAATATGAAACATATGTATAGTGTTCTGGGACACGTACCTAATTCTCTTCTACCTATCACCATTTAAATACACTTTTATGCATGTATATTAAAGTTTATTATAAATGAATCACGATTCACAAGAAGGTACATAAGAGCCACTTTCTTACAGAAGTTTAACTCTAAATCATATATGAGACACAAAATATACAATACACAAGATAAATAAACATGAGGTTCAACAGGATCAAATTTCCAAATGCCGTGTTCAGCATTATCTTAGTAATTTCGATGCAATGAGGGTATCCTAATTACTTCCTAGATGAAATCTGGACACGCGAGTGTGGCACGCAAGTTGCTAAGACACGGGAAAATGGCACATGACACAGAGTTATAGATGAGATTTTCGCGTGATATTATTATAATAAACGTAAACGTAATCTATAGAAAATATGGTTTTTTTTAGCATTCCGGGAGACTATTATAATCTTATCTTATTTGTTTTGTATAATATCTGTTTACTCTTTTGAGTATATGTGTGTATATGAGTATGAGTACTACTACTCATACGTATACGTATTATAAACAGTGATGCAACAATCGGTGCCTTAGATTTCACACTCTGATTCATTCGATCATTTCTTTTTTCTGTGGCAAGTAGTGAAAACAAATGATGTTAATGTTTGAACGTAGATGATCAGCCATTTGTGCCTGACACATGCTGTCGTCTTTTTGTGTCAAAGGCGTGACGATGTTTTGAGTGAGTGTTTGATGCTTATTTAGACAGAAAGTCTATTATAACACTGCCGGGGCTTACGACATCAGGGATGAGAGCCACACGCTGATGCCACTAGGCCTAAAACACTGCTCCCAAAAATAACCCGTAAACAATTAATGAATCATAGCTAAAATAACTCATATCAAGATTAATCTAGAACGTTATTTGTACCTTAAACAACCTTAGAAAAATAAAACCCTCAATCGCTACAGTGATAGAAATGGCAGTCACAAAGCGTCATTGTAGTAATAAAACAATTCCTTCTTTCTCTCAACTAACAAGTTTTATGAAATGTAATAAAATAGATCGTTCTTAGATAACATATGAGAAAATGCACTAACAAAAATTTCTTGAAGACGAACTGAGTACATTGTAGTTTTCAGCAATTTCGTCCGAGGAAGGTTGCAATTGTACGTTTCTTTTTCGATTTTGACCACACTTTATTATCACCAAAATTGAAACAGTCATGAGCTTATGATTACGATACAAGTAGATAAAGTTAAGAGGCTTAAAATTAAATGTATTAGATTAGATAATCGTTGAATATTAATTGCTATATCGTTTGCGTTTAATATATATAAGAATTGATGTTTAACTAAATTTCGTGTACCCTCTAGATACCCCGGGCATCCCAACGTCCGTTCCAGAAGAACGCGTTTTGGCTAAAGTTCACCGATATCTAGATTGAGCATTCTGATAAACGATCTCGGTTTGGATATCCATAGTTGCTCTCCTCATACTTCCTGAAAAACATTTTCCTTTAGTTATGAGATATTTTTTATCCCATTGTGTTTGTTATGTTTTCCTATACGTGCTTATCACATTAAACATTGTATGTTATTTTTCTCATACCAATGTATCAGAGTGCCGAGCGCTGGCAAGCTTTTATAAATAAATAAATAGTCTGGGCATAATTAATTTTATTTTAATAACATAATACACTTCTTAGGACTTTATTATTCCAATACAACTGTAAAATGTGTGCACGTCAAAATAGTTTAGATAAAGGCTAGACACGTAGGACCAATTATTGTATAAATTTGTATTATAAAATTATTTTTTATAAAATATGGATTAGATAATTAGTTTCAAAAACTCAGAGACATTTATTGTCGCTGACCGAGGCTCATAAAATGTTTTAGTGATGGCGATTTGTTTTAAAGCAATAGCTGCGATTGTTTCTAAAATTGTATAAAATAGTTTCGCGTATCAAGATCCTTGTTTTTACTATCCCCATTCAACAAGAATATTACCCTTTTATTCAAGAACTTATATGGCTCCATTTTTATTTATTTCCAACCTTAACAAATTGTGATTATTATGGATATCATCAGAGATCCTTTTACTCCAGTGCGTCAGAATAACATAAAGGACAACCTTACACTTTGTGAAGTACTCCTACCATACCTAAGCCTAGGAATAAGAAATGGCCGTTAGAAAAACTCGAGTGCCAACAACATTAACCGTTTTAACATAAATACTCTAGTCTCTCTTTTCATCACACTGTAAATAAAATTTGCCAGAGAGAGACGAAAAATTATATTGGACATAAGTCATCGCCATCATCATCGTCATCGCCAAAATCGCAAAACAAAACCTTCGACCTTTTTGAGTTAAACACAAAATAAGGCAGACTTGAGATATTTTTTGATGTGTTCATATTTACTACATATATGTATTTGTCTTTATTTGATATAAAACATATTCAAACCAAAGCCAGTTTTACAGGTGAATGTAAAAGTTTATGTATTTACCTTCATGGATATTAATATCGATATCTTTAGTCAAATCTGGCACTTAAGAAATTTGTAGAAGAAAACCTATTTTTTAAATCTAGTTATAATGACTGTGCTACAAAACTGGATTACATTTCTTAAGCTATAACATGCTTATTTATGTAGCTACAGTTAGTGGAATCCTTTCGTGGACACGAACTTGGTTTCATATAGTCTTTTGAATAAGTCAGAAGCAACGCCTTGTATAAGGGGGCCACACACCCTGAACTCCCCTCTTTCACTTGGGTACTATTATTCCCTGATAATACTATAAGCGACACAAATACACAAATCACTTCATACCCAAAAGCCGGTTTTAGTAATTCTGTGTATTTCTGTATTTTTTCTCGCCAATTATTTATAAAATATTATTATAATACCGAACAATTTTCCGACTATTGTATATAGAACAATCGTCTTCAACTTCCGTTAACTATAATTTCATCCTCTCAAAACTTTAAACAGGGTTTGAAGCGAGTTTAACTTAATTAAACAAAACTATCTACTAATAATTTTATACCAAAGTGTATTCCTACTGTATAAACTTGAGATTTTACATTGCAAACATCAGCTTAATGTGAAATTCAATAAAATTGGCTCGGTAACTAATAGTTTTCGAACAATTTTACGATGTCGAATTAGATTAAGCCGTTATTAAAATGGTTTTTGACTTTGTTAACTGTTTCAAGTATATAAGGGTTTAAACTAGCGTTTTAACGCGCGTATAAGATCGTTTTTGTGAGTGCATATATGCTGTAAGGTGTGCCTTTTGGCACATGCTCCCCTCGTACGAGCGTTGACGCGTAAGCTGGAATCCATGTTGATACTGACACGACTACGGTACGAGCAAACACGCCGAAATATGCCAGTTAACGCGTCCAGTTTTTTCAAGCATATATGCTGAAACGACCGTATAAAGTGTGAACTGCTAACATTATTTCAATAATATGATTGAATAATACGATTTAGAAATAAGGTTTTCACAATCCAGAACGTAGACTATATTTAAATAGAATTTTCGATAGATAATGTTATTGCATCTTGCGTTAACTAGTTATTGAGTCAATCATTAAAGTACTATTGAATTTATTAGTAAATTTTTATATAGAGTAGGTCTTGGAATACAACATTTCTTAAAATGAGACCAATTAGAAAGATAATGGTAGATTTCGAAATTAAGTTAACTTATTATGTTATTATATTATGAACTAGCTGCCCCCTAGAACTTCGTTTCACCTTTATGTATCTTTGTCCTTAAATAAATCAATGGCACTACAACCTGTTCAGGTCTGGGCCTCAGATTCTGTATCAGTTTCAAGATCATTTGTTAAACGAATAGGTAAGTAGGTGATCTGCATTCTGTGCCTGACACACGCCGTCAACTTGTTGAGTCTAAGGCACGCCGGTTTCCTCACGATGTTTTCCATCACCGTTCGAGCTAATCTAAAATGTGCGCTTACAAAGAGAATTCATTGGTGCACAGCCGGGGATCGAATCTACGACCTCAGGGATGAGTGTCGCACGCTGAAGCTACTAGGCCAACGCTGCTCTATCTTTTTACTTAGCCTACCTTTTCAGTACATAGCTATATATGGAACATTTTGCTATGCAGGTTGTTCGCTTTTGCAGGATAAAAACCTATTAGATAATCTCCATAAAAGCTTTCCTCAGGGTTCAAGGAGTAAATTAAATAAACACTCGATGTGGTCCAGCTATTTTCGAGTTTTGAGCTTAGCAACACATTTTTCATACAATATTTCGTGAATGTAAGGTGAAATGAAATTAAGAGTTCTACCTAATAAATAAAAACACAAATGAAGTTTTAGAAATTCTCAAATAAATATATTCAGACTTACATTTTCAAATCACGTTCCTTCGAAATAATAATTAATTCAAACACGGTTTTAAATCAAAATTTCAAATTATCTAGACCACTGACAACGGGGGCCGTGTCCGTGAAATCGCATTCATCAAAACTTGAGAATTAGCCCCCTTCCTAATTAAACCTGTCGGTTAGCTATGGGTTTATTTCAACCTCGAAACCACAGGATACAAAATAAACAGTAACAACTATGCATAGTCGTCATTTATCGTTTACAAAAATGATGTCTATGTCTTGACTGTATGAGCGCGATAATCTCAAAAACCTCGAATTTTTGTAGTTACTAACAGGGAGAGTAATTTCTGTGTTACATTTATGTGCATTTAGTAACATGTAAATTGCCTGAATTATAATGATTATTGTTGAAAATATTGCAGAAAATCTAGCCGCAATAAACAAAGTTGTGGGCGAAACCTAGCCAGTAAAAATAGTGCCTCTCAACTACGAAGTTTAATGATTCTCGTTCGAACTCGTTTAGAATTTGACATTGAGGTTTAGAATTGATGCGTGAAATTTTTACTACATAATAAGCTTCAGTTACTAATAACTTTTAATAAACAATCTCTTACGCATAGAGCGTACAGATACCGGCATTGATTTACCAATCACAAGATCGACACATCACTTTCCCGCCGCCCCTTCTCCCAGTGATACCTAAAAATCGCTCCTGCACAGGCAAGGACATTTGTTGAACATGTTTGTATTCCTGTAAAACGTTTAAAAGATACCATTTCGTGAAATAATGTAAAGATTAGTAATGTTACGCTTACTGTTCATTATTCTATAATCTATATGAATAAATTGTATACAAGCAAGAACATCACTTCTATATAATAGGTATGTTCAAGAAAACCTTTAAGCGTTTCATTCAGTTTGACTATTGTTTAGGATCTGTGAATGTCAGTTTCCTAAGATGGCGAATATTGAGTCTGATTCAAACTTTTATTATTATGACTTTATTGGTGGCTAATATTCCTTTGTATAGAAAAGTTGGATTTAGTATTTGGACGTTTCGGCCGTAATTTTCGGATAAGGGATTCTCAAACGCGCCACTTTAATAACTTGAATTTTCAAGAATTTTATTATTGAACTTTATTGAAAAAGTGCTTAAGTAGAAATGTGTTGGAAGTTTAATTTCTAAGCCTACATTACAGATGTTCGCTTTTTATTGGAAAAATAAAATTTTGAATTCATAAATAAATTATATCTAAGATAAACTTCAACTACGATTGCATCATATATAGTATTGTCTTTGGTTAACATAGCTTTTACACATTGAAACAAATCATTTTTTTAACCAGATTAAAGCTATTTGTATTATTATAAACTTATAATTATATAACATAATTTTAAATTTTAAATTTTCCGACGTTTCCCGTGCTTTACATCATATATTTCAAAAGAGGTATGAAACACTGTAATGATTTTTTTTTTAAATGTCATCGCAAATAAAATAAAATCACATAATATCAATCAATCAAATGATATCATGTTACATCCTACTCTATAAATGTATAAACATTAATGAAAATTCGTTCGTCGATTTCTATGGAATTATGAATACACTCTGTTGGTAAAACATATGGACATCATGTTCATCAAAAACGTACTAATTTAGTTATTTTAAGCGCCATTCTCTAACGCTCTTTAACAAAAGCACACATTAAAAAGGGTAAATAAGACATAAATTAAATCATCGTAGCCAAGAGTAATATTTTCATTAGAATCAAGAATTGTTGGCTCGCTTATTTCTCAGATGTACGAATTTAGTCAAAATTATTTTTTCTAAACACGTCCCTGTGTGTGGGTCTACTCAGAAAGTGTTTATTGGTCTCCAAATGCAATATAAAAAAAGACAGAGCATTCTGCGTACGATTGCAGACAAGACCTGTTGTCCTATGATAAGCAAATATAAGAAAATAATATTGGTTCTTCATTTTCAACGGTTACATGATATGTATGTAGTTTTACTTAAAAAAATTGAGGCAACAGCTTGTAGCAACCACTCCTAACTTTTGCCTTGACCTTCATCCACGTTTTCCGATGTATGAAATGATATTGAAGTCAATGCCGTTCAAAGAACTGAATCACATTAGTAAAATATACATATATAAAGTACTCATGTTATATCCGAAGCCTGGACTGCACTTAAACAGTTTCTTGAAACAGTTTTATTATTTAGAATGAAATGGCTCGTCGGAGGTGTTATGAAAGAACCCGAATTGCTCTTAAACTTCTGAACCACATTTTGTACTTTACCAAGTTTAGTTATAAAATATTTTCCGCTGTAAACTCTATATAACTTGATATTGCATCGGGCAGATTTTATAAGATTGGACGAGGTTCTAGCTTATTCATTGCAAATAAATTATGTGGCTTCTTGACTAGAAAAATATTATTATATTAATTTCGATGGATTCATCATAGTTTGCAGACTTGTCTATCATGTTTCAAAAGTAAAGCTTATCTCATAAACAAAAAATGTGTAATTTTATATACATTGTTGTGTGTCATATGCTGTATCCACTTAAAGAGCGACGAGACAATCAGTTCATGTAAGTACAATAATATTAGTACTCTAGTAATACATTGTATTGCTACTGTTTTTAATAATAAGTGTTGGCTTGGAGCTCATAGTCTAAGGTAGAAAAGCGTGATTTACGACTTTACGAGACGAGTAAAAATTGTGCATTTTGTTTGGTAAACTATTCAAACGCATCCTTTAACGTAATCACGTCCTTTGTTATAAAATTACAATCATAACACAGTGAAATATGTCTTTACTATATGTAGGTGTAAAATATATGGTATGAATCTAGTTACTTACGACGATCCAGACAAAGATACAAAGCAAGGAAAAGTTCTAGTTAACACATCGGAAATGACAGAACAAGTAGTGGAGTTGGGTAGCGATGCATAAGTGGTCCCGATCACATGTCGCGCAATAAAGTGAGGGAAGTTTTTAATCACATTTCTCGCGATCGTTTTCACTCTGCGACTATATGAGGCGAGTTTTATTACTTGCCAGGCTGTTTCAGAGTAAAATCTCGTTTGCGCACAAAATGGCACTTAAATAGGCTTCCGTAAACTGCGTCCGTGGTCAGCATCAACGCATAATAGCATATGTTTTTATTCCTTAGGGTTGCCTAAGATCGCTTGTTAAGGCCGCCCGTAGCATCTGTAATAATTTATGTAACCTCTTTTTATCTGTAATGTAATACAGGAGTGGCTGGAGTCAGTATTTTTTTGGACTAAATAGTCTGACCTTGCGGTCGAATAAATAAGTGAATCACTCTGTGTCACGTTAAGAGGATGTTAAATACAACAAGCACGTATACTAGGTGTGTAATTTAATTCTATATTTTAAAAAATGTCGTATAGCTAAAAACTAATTGGAAATAAAAACATTTACGTATTATTCAATTAAAATCTATTTTAACATTTTAATACGAATCAGTGAAAGCAAAGTGACTTTTCAATTAATTCAGCGCCCAACTTTTGAGTATACCCAAGTTTTTTCATTCAGCAATTGTTGAGGAGACTCCGCGATTTCCGATCGTTTGCGCCGCTTATTGAAAAAGTTATTTTCCTAATGCTAGAACTGTAATCAAAGGCCGCTATTAGGTTTTATTCATGAGTTTAGTCGATTGTTTGATTATCTACCGATACGCATATTGTAATATTTGCAGTATAGATTTTATATTTGTGACAAACTGCTGTCAGAATTTGTACTAGAATGTCTAATTCTTAAAACATCAGTAAATCCTATGAAACATTATTGTTCAATCGTAGAGTACGTAATACTATCATACTAGCTGATATATACAGCTCATCCTCATTTATCTAGTCCGGTAAAAGTTCTTATTATTTTTGTACATTAGAAGTTTTGCAAAGTATAATTTGATATTCTTTTGCATAAAATCGCTTGAGTGAGAGATAGTGGCACCATTTTTAGTAAAATACTAAAACTAAATAAAATAATTAACTCCAAACTTATAAATTAGATCTTCTAAATATTATTTGATAGTTTGCACAGCGGAACTTTCTATTAAAAAATATATTGTACATTCGAATGCTAATTATGGAATTGTACGGTTCCTGGGTCATCAGGGTTCTTGATAGCACTCGCGTATAATAAAAGAATATAAGCGAAATAATGAAATGTTAATTGCTTTGTAACGAATGAATGCAATGTAACAGTTGAAGAGAGTGTCTACGTCTGCCTAAACTCTCGGGGCGTAACTCCCATGATTTAGTTAATTGCTATGAAACGAAGGAATGCAATATAATAGTTCAAGAGAGTGCCTGCGTCTGGCTATACTCTCGGGGCGTAACTCCGACAATTTAGAAAATCGCCACGCTTATAAAACAAAGAAAGCCTGAGTGAGCAAAATGTACAGCCTTGGCTCGTACAGGAGTAGTTTATATACCTAGTATTATATTATATACCTTATAATAGCCGAAGAAACGTACAGTAGAAACTATTGTAGCTTCAAACGTAGATTTTATTTTAACTTGATGACGGTAATTGAAACATGTGTGGCTTTTGCTTTTCAGAAGGACGATGATGACGAAAAGTCGATGCATTGCTTGTGATTGATTTACCCACTTTGATAATATTTTTTATGATTTCTACTTATTGTATGGTTAATATTTGTGTGTAGTTGAAATAAAACCAAATTTCGACATATAATTTGTATTAAATCAACAATATCTTAGTCTTTACATTCTTTGGTATAAGTAGCAGCTCGTTTAGGTTCAGTAGCTATTAAATTCACAATTCAATCTCGAACTGTATATAACTAATTTACACCTATACCAATTATTTTACAATTTCCTAGATTTATCCAGAGAGAAATATTAACTGATTTAATATTGGATTTATGTAATTTACATTATATTTTTACAATATTTACACAGATATAGATTTAAAATATATCAATGAAATGTCACAGACTAGTCACTAATCACATAGGTTGACAGTTTAATTAGATTCACGATTTGACACGACATGAGTAGTCTGTGCATAAAAAGGGCAATTTCTATAACCGAATTTTTGCCAGTATTAAATAAATACTAAAGTACTATTTCGTCTCTTTCTGTCAAATTATGTCAATGCAGTAATAAAAAGAAGCAGTGTAGGTAAAACGGTGCAATTCGACTGATTTAGTTTTAATGAATGATGAGGAAAATATACAGTCGATTCATACGTCCTAAATCCGTCCGAATACATAATAAATAAATTTTAGTTATCTTGACTAAGTATATTTCTCTGAGGATAAAACTCGTTTCTACTTAAATCTATGTATTGTTAGCCAACAGGATGCATAGAAGGATTAATATCTGGCACACTTGCAACTTGGCTCCGGCTCCCGGTGATGTAACTGAAAAAAACATTATCGTAGGTAAAAATTGATTTTTGAATGCCTTATCGGCATATTGTCGAGAATTTTTAATAATCTGTAGACTTTTATATATAGAAAACATATCGTATCAAAATATAATTTATTGATAGATCATAGTATATATACTGCCAGTTCTCAAACCAAGAGCGTAGAAGGGAGAAGAACTGGCAGTAAACCTCCCCACCATTATTTTTAATCAAGTTTTTTTTTTAAATCGTCTATATATAAGTTATTTGTAATGAATAGTAACAAAACAAGATTCTTATAAAAAAAAATATTTTTAAACACACCATTGAAAAAATGGTATACTTTTTAGTTCCATCTTTTGTTTGAATAAAGTATTATTAAATAAAATACACGTTAGAAAAGTTGTATATGTCGACGGCATTTCGCGTGCATACGATTTAATTTCCGAAAAATTTAAGGATAAAATAAATAGATCACCATCCTCAAATCATAATATGTACGTTTTTTCCACAGTGTCCACATGTTTTTTCATACATTTAGGTCTATTAACGTTCTAAAAACTCGGTCAAAATAATATTTCTTGTAATATTAATACTTTTTAGCTAAGATTTTATTTATTTATTTAAGAATATTTTACAAATAATATGGCAATTTAACGTACATAGTTACAATTATTGCCATGCTGTAATCCGATCAATCTCATCACACGACTTAATAACGATCCACTGTGGCCCAAAGGAAATTGTCTTTGCAAATGACCCCTGAGGCCATAACACAGTCTCAATGACCCCTCAACTAATCTTATTGCATTTCCTGCCGTATGCTCCACTGAGAATCTTCAATGATGGACTTTATACGGTCATACGGGTCTTATGTTCCTTTGATATATGTAATTTTTCGTAAATGCTTACATTATAATTTTTATTTATATGATAGAAAACGAGCATACGTAAAGGCCATAAAAAGCAGCTGCAGCCCATGGACACCTATATTAGTTGAGTATGCCGGGCTTTAAAGAAGAGAACGCCCTATTCGTAAAAAGGTCGTATCTCCCAGGAAAGATCTGCACTAGAACCCGATTCCGTAGCTCGCTCGCTCACAAAAGGAAGAAGAGATGAGCCATCTACGTTGAATAAGCAACGCAATAAAGTAAAAATCTAAGACAGATTTTTTATACGGTTGCCAGTACCAATTGATAGTTATTTTTGAGTAAGATATAACTTTAATTTCAACATTAAAAGTTTCGATAGATGGATAAAATATAGATATAAATTAACTTTCTTACCTCTCTCTATCTTAGGGTCACTATTAGCAGAGTACAGCGCAACAGCTGAGTTCTCTCTATATAAATCTGCAACTTTGGCTTCACAACGGAGAATTGGGGCTCCTCTCTCATAATGTGCTGGCCAGAGATGGACCTGCACGAACAGCTCCGAAAAGAAAAGACCATCGTCCGCTGTTTGGGAGTTATGGAGACCCGGTGTGACCTGGTGATAAAAAATACGTATAAGCATCGACATACATTTACGTATGTGTAATATGTATATAATGTAGTATAAAAATGAAATGAAATACATTTGTATGATGCATCGATATTAAAAACCATTTATATAAATACTTTCTCAATTTTCATAGCAAATATTTCCTTTCGCCAAATTAACAGCCCTTTGAAGATATAATAAATGTATGATTACATGAAATTTGTAAATTAGTCCTCATCAAATATTCTGTTTATGGAATAAAATAAATTGCCTAGGGTTGCTACTTTCTTAAATTTGTTTACGTAGAACGTACTATTGTTTCGTAAACAATCAAATTGGCAAAAAAATAATTAAAACGCTTGTAAAAATTTGTTGGAAATGGCTGTTTAATATGAAATTCATTTCCATATTATAATCAATTTTGATTATTAGTATTTATTGAAATTTGTAATTTATTATAAACTAAGTGCCCGCGAACTTCGTTTCACCTTCATATGAATTTTTTTACTTAGCTTGGAACATTTTGCGATGCTACCTCAGATAACCTTTTCTGGAATAAATACCTAAGTACCTACTAAATAAAATTAAATATTAAATTTCCTAATTCATCTTTTCAGAAAAATCTTCCTCAGAGTTTAATGAAAGGCTAATCAAATTCGATTTATTAAATAAATAAAAATACTCGATTTTGATCAGCCGTCTTCGAGGTTCTGCGCTTAACAACATATTTCGGATCATTATATTTAATTTCATATTACGTTCTATAAAATTACTATGCCTTGAAAAGTCAACAATTTACTAAAAACAAAGCCAATTTAAATTTCGAACGTCCTCGAACGAGTGTTTTGTTTACTAATGTAATATATTTTATAGTACACAATATTTTCCTAACTAGCAAAACATAATATAATTTGAATAATTATTATGAATGTTTTCACTTGAGAGGTTTTAAGTAAATATTTACATAATAATTTTAATAGGATGATTAGCAACCCTAATTTTCGGGAGGGCTCACTGGGTTTCGAAGTGGTTAGCATTGTTTGTATTATTTTGTATGTTCTATAGAAAATGGTTTGTTCATTAAAAATTGACATTTCATACAATTATTATTATTGTTAAATTTCGAATTCTAATTTGCAATATGAGTTATACAAAAATTTTAGGCCAGCAATGAAATGTCACTTTAAGGACATTGAAATATTTGAAATAGTAAGTACCTATACGAAAGTCCGGTCATGGTACAGGTGTCATATACGAACACTTCTTTAACAGTTTAATTTAGTGCATGATTAATAATGACATTTATTTTATTTATAAAAAGGTATAATATGATTATACGAATCCTTTTCATTGTAATGGCTTCATTTGCTCCTCTCACACGTTAAAATCGATGTTTGTATTTTTTTAATAAGTAATTTTTTTGTTTAATATTTGTATGATCTCTACGTGTATATCATGTTTGCTATTAAGTGCTTGTCACATTAAACATTGTATTTTGTGATTATTTTATTAATGTATCAGTGTGCCGAGCGTTAGCAAGCTTTTATCAATAAAATAAATAAATAAATTCTGATGCTGAGACACTTATTTAACAATAGTTTTGTTCGATATGGATCCAGGTATCGCTGGGTAAAATTAGTATAAAAAAATTAAGTTAATAAAAAATTACGATAATTAATCTTTTTGTATACGTAAGCCAATGACAATATAACATTTATATTGTATAGAAAAACACCTACAAACAGTACAAAATAAAAGTAAATGATGTATTTAAGTGGAACATTTGTGCTTAATTAAAAGTAAACAAAAGCAAAAAGCAAACACTTTGTTCCTCTTAGTTTTCAGTTCGCACTTACTAATTTACTATTAATTTTCACACGGAAACCGTTATAGCACGAAGTAATTACGTTTCGCAGTGGTTTATAAAGTTTAAAGTTTTTTAACACCTCCTGGTAGCGTTAAAGCGCCACACTTAATGAGATATGTCGAGTTTATGGCGCTTTGAACGAAGTTTAAACGAAAAACTAAAGTTTCAGACGTTAACATCAACATTTGAAAACTACCTACCTTGACGCTACACAATAATTTCTGCCATAGCTTTCTTGATATCCTAAGCCGGGTCATTTCAATAATTGACATGATTACTTCAGAAGCATTCTGGTAGCAATCTCCGTGAACATGCGTGAAAGTTATGCGTGTGTGTTAGATTTTATAATTTTATGGATACTATTTAAAAATGCAAATATCTTCATTACAAAATATAAAGTAGTTTCCATATGTGTTTCTTGATCTTTTACGGGACTGCTTTCAATGTTGGTAAAAACAGTAATTGAAGGAAATATAATTTACACTTCCTTGAATATATCTTTCATTGAATATAAATAACGTAGTTTTACGTATCTCTGAGTATATGTTTTAATTTTTTATAGACAATATCTAATAATAATGAATACGTATCTATGTATATTCTGCATTTGTTGACAATTCATATACCTATACTAAAATATCTATGAAAATAGGAGTTATTTTGCTGCAAAGTTTTGGGTTTACTCTCACAAAAGCTACTAAATACAACTGTCAGATTTTCCGATGAAAGAATAATGTTACTTTGGCCTCAGTGAATAGAAAGCAAATTAGTGAAATGTATATTTAATAGGAATCGGTATAAAAACTCTGTTATATATAAAATAAAAATTATGATAGATTTCTATTCTATACACAGCGGTATAAGTTTGAACTTAAAGTTAATAAAGCATGTATTTGATTTTATACAAATAGCACGACTCAACAAAAATAGAAGCAAACTTTCAAGACCATTGTCGCAGAGCAATTTAAAACGTCGCCATCAGAATGCATACTGCTTCACAAGAACAATACTTGTCGACTCACTTCAAACTAAATAACTCGACTTATGACTTTTAAATGTGTAAAATCTTCACAGAATAAAAAAATTAAACGCTTAGTAAATAATAATTCTTTATCGGTCTTGGCCTCAGATTGCATCTGTTCTTTGATTATTTTTATTTGTGCCTGATATCGCAAATTTATGGCGTGTTTTCTCACGATTCTTTGCTTCACCGGGATAATTATCGATCGTTTAAGCTGGTCTCGATTGAACGTTTGTCACAATTGATTTAATATCACTGAGTTAAACTAGAAGCTTAATGATGTTGATGAAGAAAAAAAATGTGTTCATTGCAAAGATAGGTGGGTAGATAATTCGAAGTTCCTTACTGCCTTGCGCTGGGTCGCCGTCCCCCGCATATATTCCAGGAAATAAGAGTAGTGTGGGTGTGAAAAGTTCTATATTTTACTCTGTATATTTTCTATTGAAAAAAGCATTGTTAGCCTAGTGGTAAGGTCCCTTAGGTTGTAAGTTCGATTGCCGACTGAGCAACAATGAACTTATTTCTATGTGCGCATTTAACATTCGCTCGAACGTTGCAGCAAAACATCGTGAGGAAACAGGCTTGACTTAAACAGATATATAGATCTGAGGCCCAGACCTAAAAGGTTGTGGGGCCTATTTAAATTGATTGTTGATTGATATTATTACATTTTTATATAATTTATAAAATGTGCGTAGTATGTCTCATTTTTAAGGCCTTATACTACCAAATCTATACAAATAAAAATAAATCGCAAAATATGTTAAGGTTTTTATGGAGATAAATATTGGAAGAATATAAATATAGACTTAGTTTTATTTAGTACTTAGGTTTTAATTCCGGAAAAGGGCACAGTCTCTTTGGAGTAGCAAAACGTTTCAAATGTTGAAAGTCGGTTGTAGCTGAAGGTAGGCTGAGTTAAAAAAGTCATATTTAGGCGAATACGAAGCACGCGGGGGCAGCTACTTTGGTGATTTACGTTGTATGATATAGGTTACTATGTTGACATGTGAAAATGTTGCTTTATTTAAAAAAAAACAACATTTATTTAAAGTCTTTCTTATTTATATAAGCTCCGAAAGTTAGATTTCATTAACAAATGAAATTGGTAGACTAAGTTTTGAATGAGTTAATTATGCAAGTTTTAACGGAATGCGTCAAAATGTAAATTAAATAAAACGATGGAAGTTAATTTTATGCGGGATGCTAGCGTTGTTTTATTTTAATAGTCATAAAGTTTCATGAATTTTAATAATATATTAACTTCGACAGGATTTACAGACATAACATCGAAATTAGACGGAATTCATTGGGGACTTTTATAGATAGAAACCGTTACTTACAACCAAACTCAGCGTCGCCCATAAATTTGTGTCTAATGGTAACTAATTATATTTATTTAATATTGGTAATTCGGATTTTATCTCGCGACTTTTTAATGCAAAGCTAATACAGACAGATTAACCTATTATACCTTAACATACATTTCGAAACATTGGACTTGGGACTATAAGGAATAGGTATAAACTCAATCGCAGACTGATACAGCTTGCGCTTATTAAGCCACATTTAGCCATTCTACGGAGCCCGGTACTGAACGGCAGCTAAACATTGAATGTGCAAGGCACTGACTTGCTTCAACAGCCTCGGATGTGTCTGTATGTACCCAGGCCATGAATGCCTGTAGTTAGCCCTGGAGAGCTTGAAAAGTCTATTGTGCTCTCGACATAGTCTAAAATGATGCTATTAAAGCCCTTTCAAAACCCTTGTTCTAGAACCTATTGAATTAGGTCAAGGAACGCATAGGTTAATTTTTGATAGAATTTCCGGACAATTATACAGATTATTGACAATTTTAATTATACGAAAACAGCTGATCAACACCGCAAACAGCCCAAGGTGATTGTGATGCTCGAGTCTCTTTATTCTTCTCGTGGTATGAATTAAGTAATTGTTTCTCATGTACTGCTAATAGAAACGAGATTTGTATTTTTGTTTGAATGGAAACAGCAATAACGTTCTAATAAGTGCAAAATAGACAAATTTGTAATTACGATGCTAATAGATACAAAAATAAAGTAGAAAATTCGTGCTCAAACACAAAGGCATTATGATTACCTGTATGATTTTGTGAAAATATTACATGAATTTTTAAAACGCCGCGACGAACGCAATACCTAACTAAATTGAGATAAGGTAAATCACATTTTTCAGAAATCATTCAGTAAATAGTCACTGTTAATATTTATAATTTCATAACATAAAGATATATACAATATTTCTCATTCATTTCTCACTCAGAGGCATGTTTGTATCATAACTCTATTATTTAAAATTCCGTATTCGGATTTTATCTCGTCATTTTTTAAAGCAAAGCTAATACAGACAGATTAGCGCTCCAATCCCAAATTTGAATTAGCATTCATCTGTTTCTCTGATAATTGTTCTTAATAGGCAAGTAGTGATGTCCTATGCCTGATACATGACATCTATTTTGAGTCAAAGATGCCGGTACCTCAGTTTAGGATACAGATTCGAGGGGTACCTCCAAGGTATACGAGACAACCACTACTGTACTTTCACGGATAGATTAAACCAGAGGTTTATTTCCTAAGCTGAGTAAACAGAGTTGTTTACAGATCGTGGATTCAGCTCATAAATAAGTTTAGTTCTGAAACTTTCGAATTTTGATTAGTCTATATTGAGAAGTTCTTGTCGAATAACGAATTCTATTTGGTTCACAAAGTATTCGATTTTATTTATGTACCATTTGAAGAAAATAACTTAGCTTCGGATTTGAATGTTCACTGATTTTTATAGAATATTTTATCTTGATTTTTTACACTTAGTTTATTAGCTGGAATATCAATGAGTCAAATAAATGTTCAGTTCGAATTTTAATTTTGCTTGCAAGGGAGACTCCCTGGACTTTTATTATTATGTAATTATTAGTATTTATTTGAATATAATGTCGAATCCCCAAAGCGTTAAAATTTTATATAAAATTAACTAACCGGTATATCATTGATGAAAAATGTTAACTCGGCAGGGGGTCGACTTGGACCTGACGAGCAGTTGCCCCGAAGTATATCACCAGGCATGTAGTAGTGCTGGCTGGTGTGGATCATTGGTGAAGATGCTGGAAGCACTGTAAAATACAGTTTATATTATAAATGAAGTTTTAAATTAATTATAATAATCTTCGGATTCCCGGCCACGGTGGCTTGTCTTATTTATTTATTTACAGTAAGTAGGATATGCTGTAAACTTAAATAAAAATTGTTTAAATATAATTATAAAACTATTTAAGATGTTCGCAATTAAAGAAAACCTTCTCGCTATACATTTAGCTTCTCTAAGTATCTTAAATCACTATATACTACACCCACACGCTTCAAAAATAGGTCGCTCCCCGGCGAAGAGTGAAGAAAACTAAACAATTTTATTCATTTACTTGCAATGTACGGAGATATTATAATGCGTAATTGAGAGGGACAAGTGCTTTCTCTGCGACTTTATCCCCATACTACGAAGGGGCAGAAGTTTCGTAAGTTAAAAACAATATATTTCGTAATTTTTCTAAAAAAATGGAAATAATTAATTTCAGTCCTGTCTCACCCAGGAATCGAATCAGAGACCTCAAAATATGTAAAAGATCGTGCTAACCAGATTAAAAAAGAAGTTGAATCAATAATAAATATAGAAGTTTTCAAGAAAAGTCTGCGTGCGTCACGTGGGTGGGGTCGTCATTAGTTTCGCAACTTCAAACAACCAATTAACTGCCCTAAATAACTATAATCTATGGCTTGGAATCAAGCCCGGCATATTATAAGTAACGAAGGAGTAGCAAACACACTATGGTATTCATAAATGAAGGTATATAATAATAACACTGTTACTTTCGTTTTAAACTTATTTCATTTGACGGCTTCTACGCTCCATATTGGAATATGTATTTCCCCTGAGAGTCTTTTACTTTCCAAGAGACAATTCCATAAAGTAGTAGCTAGATTTATACATATATTTTTTATAAAAACGTGTTATTTTCAAAATAAATACTATAGATTGATATTATTGTACGTTCAGTGTGGCAATCTATAGGTTTCCGTTATTATCGCGTGTGTCGTCGTTTTCTCTAGCCCCACAGAACAAAATTCTTGCGAAAAGTAATTATATTATACTGTTATATAGAAGCCCTAAAAATTTTGCAGGTGTTAACTGTTTTTACGACACGTTGCGCACTTAGTCACTAGACTATATCATTGGTGAGGGCGCATGCGGCACTTACAGCATTAAGGCAGTATTAGCAGCAAGGTTAGTTACATTTTGCATGCAATGGACTGCACTTACCTGCAAGGTAAATATACTGTGTGTGGTTACGTTTCAGTGATGTATGAGGGAGTCATTTTATGATTAATTTTGATTTTTATGACTGAATATATAGCTAACTTAAGATAATATTTAGAACAATGTTGTAACTAGCATAATAATAACCATATGGACTTATGTTTGGCTGCTGGAATAAATAAATATTAATTATTATTATTTCTATTGCTAGATTAATTATTATATCAAATACAAATTACTCTAGGTTTATATTCTTCACTCAAATCTGAAAGATAAACGAAAACCTCTTGATTCCGTCACCAATCATCATTATTAAAATAATTTTAACGAAATAAGCATACAAATGTCTTACAATAGGGGACAAACGGGCAGGAGCTCACCTGATGTTAAGTGATACCGCCGCCCATGGACACTCTCAATGCCAGAGGGCTCGCGAGTGCGTTGCCGGCCTTTTAAGAATTTGTACGCTCTTTTCTTGAAGGACCCTAAGTCGAATTGGTTCGGAAATACTTCAGTGGGCAGCTGGTTCCACATAGCGGTGGTGCGCGGCAAAAATTGAATTGAAAAACGCTCAGTCGTGGAACGTCGGACGTCGAGGTGATACGGGTGGAATTTCGTATTTTGCCTCGACGTCCGATGCTGAAACTCAGCTGCAGGTATTAATCCGAACAACTCCTCTGAACACTCTCCATGGTAAATGCGGTCGAAGATGCAGAGTGACCCCACATCTCTACGCAACGCCAAAGGATCGAGCCGCTCGGAGAGGGATTGATCATCGACGATTCGAACCGCTCTTCGTTGGATACGGTCAAGTGGAAGGAGCTGGTACTGGGGAGCCCCCGCCCAGAGGTGAGAACAGTATTCCATGTGGGGCCGTATTTGCGCTTTATAGAGTTGCAAGCGGTGGCCCGGAGTGAAGTACCATCTCGCCTTGCTGAGCACACCAAGCTTTTTGGAGGCTAATTTAGCCTTTCCCTCCAAATGACCGCGAAACTGAACGTCGTTCGATATGTCAACGCCATGTATTCCGATGCTGGCTGTGGCTTCAAGAAGAGTGTTTTCGAAAAGAGGAGTAGCGACAAAGGGTATTTTTTTCGCGGAAAACGCGCACACTTGTGTCTTCTTGGGGTTAAATTGGACTAGGTTTAGTATAGTAAAGTATTAAGTGTTATTTAAGAAATTTATCAAAGACTAACGACGGTTGGCATAGGTACCACATGACCCTTAAACGTTGACAAATTATGTATATACAATTGTATAATTGGTATTTTTTTAATTTGGGAACAAACAGACGAAACAAGTGTGGGATATGATTGTGATTTAAGAAAATACGGTATAAAAAATAAAAATAAATTATCTTTATTAAGGAATATAAGATACAGGTCAGTAAACGCAAATAAATTTGTACCGCAGTCATCCCTACTCATCGGCAAAGAAGACAGAGAGTGTATGTAGGCAGTGCTCTTTTTAAATAGCAAATCATCATACAAAATGACTATGGCAAAAAACACTTATTTTAAAACAAATATCGAAAATTTATTAGAAGTAGCCTGTCTAGCACTAGTCCCAGGCCCTTTTATCAACTAGATAATAGTTAACTAATTTATAGTAAGCCTTTTTACACAGCTTTTCTTTCATATATTTTTGAAATTTATTAAAAGGCTGAGATAAAAGAGCCTCTGGGATTTTATTAGAAAGAAAAGTATAAGGGATACTTTTTCCCAAAAAATACTTACTAACTTTAGATAGTCTAGTTTACATTTAACGTATAAAAGCTATTTCACTGCCTTAAATCACAAGTAATTCACAGCGTCATGAAGTCTTGTTCTCGTGTTAGTTACAATATATATATTATATAATAATCAGATATTATAGTGAGTTCTGATATGGATTACGATATGTTATTTTCATATAGGCATTGATAGCTATTCCTCAGTGTCTAGCCTAGGACTAAGATTTTCTATTGAATTCGTAGGAAGTTCTAAACTTCTGGAAGATCACATAGACCGCTATGATTAATTATGGTGTTAAATTACTTACCAACCACATCCATAGTGTTAGAAACAATAGACGTGGCAAAGGAAGGCGCGTCAGCTGTCACCTCGCAGCTGAAGTTTCCAGACAGACCGAAACTGACCCGCGTCAGTACCACTTGGCTTTGGTTTGATCTTGCAAGCTAGGAAACAAAATTAATAATGAGTTTGCTAATATATGGAATTATATACTGAATTATAGGTAAGTTTTATACTTAATTGAGAGTCAAAAACTAAACGGCATTACACGACAAGATTTAATTTATTATCTATCTAGTTACCTATATTATTATCACGTTCAGAAAAGCATGGATGCCATATCTTGCTATGAAGCACTTAAGCGATTTTTAAGTAAAACTTGAACTTTTCATTATGTATGAATATGGATTTAAACTTAAAATTATTATGATATAAAATGTACCGGGAAACTTTTGTATAAATAAACAAAAATTACGAAATTTCGCTTCCAATGACATCGCATATTAAACCAATAATTATCTTTTTAAGTCGTTAACCTATATGACCAGGTAGATCACACGTAATAAAGTGCCTGCATTATTGATATGTGTATTGCCGTTACTTTGTAATATTTGGAACATTTTTAAAATATTTTATTTGGTACTGTGTGTTTATTTTTAATCTTAATTTATGGAAGATTTTATTACAGGTTAAATTTATAATAAATGTTTTTAAGAGAGCAAAATCCTTTGTTTGGATTAATGTCGGACCAATCATACTATTCATAAATCGTAACAGATTTCAATTCCACCCTGCCATTACGAGCATAAAGGTGATCGAAATATCGACAATAGAGCTCGCTCATTATCTGAAGCCTGGCTATCAGTTCCCATAAAGCCTGGTTGATTTTCAATGATCTTATGTACGAATAATTATGAAAATTGTTGCTATTTCACTATCAAAGGGACCTACGACTGTATATTTAAAAAGCTAATTAATTATAAAGCTCTACATACGTATTTCACAACACCCAAAATTTTAAAACTTTTCGTCAATTTAAATGAAATAAAAATCACTAGAAACTTTTTTGTGAACTTGAGATAACATGCTACTGATACAAAAACACAAGAATTGACTTTTTTACAGCACATCTTCATTTGTAATTAAATTATTAATTGAAATAAATTGGGTTCTAGGTGCGAAAAGTAAATTATTTTTATATGAATTTAACACGTAATCGAAACAAGTGTAATATAAAACTAAATTTTGTTAAATAACTTTTCCTTTTTGCAGTTTCTTATATGTCTAATGCCGACATTTATAGGGCAAATGAATATCATCTAACTACTATGATCGCCCTCATAAAAATAAATATAGTAATATTAGATACCCTAAACTATTATATAATTATTTAACGTTATCCACTCGCATCTGTTGAAGGGGAAAATATTTTCGAAGAAGTACTTTTGATGCTCCAAAGTGTAATCATAGATATTCGCTTTCCAACAACAAATTCTAAAGGATTTTTCTTGAATGAACCTCTCGGAAACTCGTAAAACCAAATCGATAAAAATCTATATAATATTTATCGTATTTTTGTTCTTAGTCGTTCAATCATTTTCCTCGTACAGAAACAAAGAGGAAACCTTGAGACCAATGGATTGCAGCCACATTTTATGCGCTGGCTTAACCCGTTCAAGCTCAGCTGTAGAATACAAAAGAGCAAAATGACCCATCGCAATATGTACGTACCTGAAGTTTTTGTTTGAGCTCTTACTGAATTAACGCACTTTTATATGTATATGGACCTATCATGAGCTTTCTTAATAACCCTTAACTTGGCCTAATTTAATTTTTTCGAGAATAAAAATAATATTCATAGCACTTAACTTTAATGACCCTTGGGGTCTAGAAAAAAAAAATTCAAACTACCCCTTTAAAAAAACCACCCGTATCTTGTGGGATACATTGCCAAGGGCATTGATAAATATATTACGCTATCATTGTATCTCTACAGATACATTGCCAAATTGTGAAGTGGATGTACCGTCGTATCTGTTGACATTTTTTGAGTGTCATTACATCAGCTATTTGTGAAAATCTGAGTTCCTGACACCAATAGTCAGTGTAGGCCGGCATATTCACGATTCCCATTATCAAATTTATTGCAATAAAATCTTTGATGTCTTGTGTTGAAAAATTTAAAAAAAATTGCTTTGCTCAGTAATCATGTTAAGGATGCCATCATCAAAGAAGTATTGAAAATATTCTAGTGGTGTTTTATGGTATCTGAAGTAACTGTTTATCGTGTATTTCAGCGTTATGTTCAAATTTCTTGTTATTCCAATAGAATTTCAGTTGCTTTCTTTGTATAGGTGCAAGGCGCCTTACAGCTAGCCGTGGCTGTTTTGAGCGTGTATTTATATTTGACGGCGGTGGTGAGGCTGCTACTATTGCTGGCGATGACTCTGGTGTTTCAGGCACTATTCGGTTAAATCTAGGCTTTTTATTTCGAATAACATTTACAATGGCAGTTGGTGAAGGAGGTATGACCGAGTGAAGAGAATCTTGAGTTGAAAAATCCAAAGAAATACTTTCAGACGCTGGTTTCATTGATACTGTAGGGCAGGAAGTGAGGTTGTTTTCATCGTCAGAAAGTATGTGAAGATTTTAAAGAGAACAAGGAAGCGAAGGAGCAGATGAAGACTCAGTACTATCGCGTTTTTGAAGATTAAAATTCTCGACTTCACTACTAGAATCCGAACTGTCTTCATCATTTGATGACTGACTGTGTTTTGGCATCAATGTGAGTATTTTGCTAGCTCTTGAAAGCCTATGGACCTACAATTAATATATAAAATAAGCCATGCATAGCCATATGAACAGTTATTCAGCTTGGCAGTGTGCACATACAGATACATGACGATTTTGTAAAAGTTGTTAGTAAAGCTAGCAGTGTGTACCATGAGATACATATCAAATATATATAGAATTGTTAGTTTCTTGGCAATGTGCACGAGGAGATACATTCATTTAAAAAGTCACATGAAGCATCAACCAGACAATTAAAGAATGTCCAAAGTAATTATTTTAGTGCTAAATATATCTATAATTAATAACTTAACACATCCACTCATTCAATAAATAAAACAAGAAAAAATCATAACTTTTCTTACCTTTTTGCGAGGCAACATGTCTTGAACTAAAGTGAAGTCTGACAGCTCATCAGTCTTACCAACACAAAAAACTTAAGTTGCGTTACGAAACTAAGAAATGGCCTAAATATTCTTAAAAAAATATCATGGTTTCGCTTAAAAATAATAACACTAGATTTTTTTTAATTCTGGTGTATCTCTCCAGATACACTAACAAGAAAAGGGATAACAAACAGTTGAGATGCTGATAAGTTTAGGTACCTAAATTCTATCGCATTTATTCTTACAAGACCTCCTATATATTCGACAGATTGTTCTATAATATTTATTAAATTTCTTTTAATTGTAAACATTTAGTTTATACATTAACTAATTCATATAATATTATTACTTATATTTTCTTTACAGCCTAAACTTGTCTTGATATACTCGGTGAATTGAGAGACATGTTCGCAAAGAAGAGCCGCAAAGAAATATATGAATTACGTTTATACGCAATTGAGCATTACGCGAGAATGTCCTTTTCTATCTAGATAGCGCCATCCCAACTAATTATTAGATTCAAAGTTATAAGAATATTATCAAATAGTTTATTTAACATACATTATACATTTGAAAAAATCTTACGTTAATTTAAAGAAATAAACCAGCAGAGGAGAATAATACAATTCATGAACATAATAAGGAAAATTTTAATTATAATAAATACTAGTGTTATAGCATTCTCATTTAATGTACAATGAAGTTATTGTAAAATAAAGAACCCGACAGAGTCTACTTTTGTAGTATTTTAATATAATACTGATTTCTTAAGAACGTATAGACCTATGTAATTAATTATGTTATATTTACATACACGGCATTATCGTTAAAGAAGTCGCAAGTGTCTTTGGTCTAATATACGAAATCAAAGAGGGCGGAGGCTGGTTTAAAATAATATATGATATTTTTGGGAAGTGTTTTATCGTATTTGTTATACTATCTACATATCTAATTAATTAATAGAATATTATTAACATAGTTTGTATTGTATTGTGCGTAGGGTACATTAAAAACTTCAATGAAGCAAAGTTGTTGATCTATAGCAAATTATAAACTCAAAAATAAAACTCTTCAATATCCGAAATATAAAAATTGTAAAGTTTTTACGATATTAGATATAGTACATCTTATAATTTTTACTATACATCAGGCTGTTTTTATCGACGTCATGGTATGAATACGCGATGCATCTTAGTTGTAGGTTGTCAACAGGCTAAGAGCTCACGGTAGTACCCAGGTGTGTACTATATTCTTATGGAAACTATATCTATAAGAAACCACAAAGCTTTTGTATTTTTATGAGCTATGAAACTTTTTTTAAATGCAACATTCTAAAAACGTTGGACGTAATGTATACAATTACCACTTTAGTGAAGTTATTTATCGTAGCAATCGGGTTTCATAGGCCAAGTCACTGGCGTAGTATCTTAAAATAGGAAAAAAATATACTAGAATCGTAGGAGAACATACTCTGACAAGGCAAGGCAAAATAAAAGCCCCAAACAGATATACTACATACCGACAATGGTTTTATAGAATGCTTCAAAACCTGGACCACATTTTGATACCATTAGTAAAAAACTTATGAAAATGTACATTCGATCAAAATATTTTTTTTATCATAATGTTACATTAATTGAAACTATCAGTACAATCTTATAGTTATTTATGTATATATTTTGTAAGAACTTTGTTAAACGATATCGTATTGTGTTAAAAAATGTAAACTAAAGGAGAACATTAAAGTACAAGAATATGAACAAAGCACGCAACCTTTGATCAATCGTTTCTTAGCGTTTAACGTCAAGGCTTACTTGTTTTATATATAAAATACAGAGAAATGAATAAAAATGTCTTATTAATAAAATTGATTATAAAAGACTCAAGAGTTTTCTCACCCTTCGAATCATCAGATCATCATTCTGATGTGAGGATCATCTTTTGATCTCTCTGTGTAAAACTTGCCCAAACGGCAAAAAAACCCATAAGGCCGTCTGAGCGTCTTCAAAATCAGATACTAATACTTAGTATGACTGCTTTGACAATATAATTATATTTTTGAAGCAGAAGTAATGTATCTGATCCATTGGGGAATTACTACTACTTAAAGAAATGCTCTCAATACTGCGTGAAAATTATGACTTAGAATTAAGTAATGTAATAAACATAAAAGTTTTACTATAAAATATTGTAGTTCTAGTGTTTTCATTAACAATTGATCAACGTACAATTGCTGTACGGTAAAATGAAGACGTAAGCCAAAATGTATATTAAATTAATTGTGCTATCCGAATTGTCAGTGCAACAAAAGAGCTTAAAGATAACAATTACGTTGTATATTGTTTAAGCGCGTTCGTGTGAAGGAGCTTTGTTCTCATGGCCTGTGGTATCGGGAATAAGAGGGAGTGATCAAACCAACTCTAATCACAAAAAAACAATAATTAAAAAAACATGTGTGCGTACTTCTTTGACGTAACAAGATAAAATCTTTTCAAAAAATTATCTTTCGCCTCATTCTACGTTTGTAGAAAAAATGACACTAACAATAGAAAAAAGGTATTTAATACATTGAAAGTTTTATTATAACGCATTATCTTGTTAAATAAAGTATAAATATTATATCTACCTAATTAAGAAAATGGACATCTTTTATTTTAAAATGTCGACTATGCAAACTTCAGTGTGTCGGTTTTTTGAGACGGTGTGCGCGCGCATCGTTAAAAATTACTCTCATCATTTTGCACCATTAACGCGCCAAAAGGACTACCTTACAACAATTTTGATAATATTAAGTAAACTAGGATGTCTGGATTTTCGTTTTATACGATGTCACGAATTTTTTTATTAGAAAGTGGGTGAATGGGTAGAAGTCGCATCTAATGTTATGTGATACGAACGCCCATGGGTCACTTACACTGCCAAAGAGCTTGCGCATTCGTGCGTTCCTTCTCTCGAGAAAATCGAATTGGTTCCGAAATTTGTTTAATTTTAGAAAAGTATAAGTGTTATTATAAAAATATTATTATGTAAATAGTTTATTTTTATTAATGTATATTATAGTTAAGGATATATGTAATCCAAATCTAATGGATAAATCCAAGCTTATTAAAGCTTAAAAATCATTGTTACAATGTCGAATTAAGTCCGTTTATTTGTAAAACATAGTATTTTCTCAATATTTAATGTTGATAATGAAGCTTTCACTTGTGCCACGCCGAAGCCGTATCTACAATTTTAATTAAATCCCATGGGAAGCGAGTAAATATAATTAATCATAAAGCCTTACGATTAACTAGAAATTGTATAGCGCATGACGCTTCAAAGTTTAAACTTCATAACAAAACTAATCTTATAAGTGACCAGTCTGTATTGTTATTGGTATTCCGGGTGTGTGTCACTTAATTTTCCAATATAGTTTTTAATTTTGATAGTCAACGTTCTAACGAAGTATATCTGCGGCATTCCCAAGTCCTCTTTTAGGTAAACGCTAGTTATAATTCCTGACGTTGAAATTAAACTTCCTGTGTAAACTTATATATTTTTGACAAAAATCGACATGATGTGTTGTCAGAAGCACACGTACTTGATTAAAAAAATATTATTACTAATGTATTACTACAGAACAATAAAAACCTTTCCACAAATAATATTCGTTAAACATTTATTCTTTCAGAGAAACCTTAGAACAACAAATGATAGCAGTTGTAAAGGAAAACATGTTTAATAAAATATTTTCTTTTCATTGCTACATTCCCAGACCCGCATACCATTAAACATACCTGACGACGAATTCATCAACTAAAGTAGACATGTAAGAATCTTTTTCTAAATCAAATTTTTGATCCCGTGAGATTAGGTTTGCCGATCTTTAGGTATTTCAGGGCTCAAGAAATATGTGAATAGACATTCCGATATCATATATCACAGGGTAAACGAACGTTTTGTGTTGCTCTTGAAGTTTTATGCTCCCTGAAGTGTATATTGGAGGTCCTTGTATAATAGCTGTTATATATGTATCGAATAAGGACGAGAAAATACGAAGTTCGTGTTTTTTTAAACGTCTTAGAATCCTAAGTTTACAAGAACTTATGGCATAAATTAATAAAGACAAAAAAAGTGAACGAGGAATTATTTTATATCTATTTTAAATGTTACCCGTTTCATATTTTTACCTTAAAATCTAATCATTCTAATTATATTATACCTATTATTTTATTACGTAATTTAAGTTTCTAGCGAGTATGCTCTCACCATCTGTTATGGGTCATTTACAGATACAAATATTCTAATTGTACTAGTAAGTTATTAGTTAAATTAATACAATTTATTATTCGTTGTTGTTGTTTCTTTGTATTAATTATTGTATCTTGTTTTCTTTTTGTGTTGTACAAAAATTTGTAATTGCTGTATTTTTATCTAATAAGTCTTCTGTTTCTTGGCCGTGGTTGTGCTTTTTTACTTTTGATATATAAAATTAATTAATAACCGCAATTATTGTAAGTTAATGTTGTTAACTGTACTGTTCTTAATAAAAAATAAATATGTTAAACCGTAAGTAATGTAGTATTGTGATAGCAAAATCTTCAAATCACATCACACAACAGTAATCTTTACTACGCTTTTTACAACAGATTTTTTAATATTTCTTTGTTTTTAAATAAATGCTAGTTTTATTATATATAGTATATATATTTAGGTAGGCACGAATCCTACTTTAGACACAAGTATGATAGCGCCAATGTCTGGATCGAAAGTAAGTTATTTCAAAATACATCCTTGACAAAATAGTTTTTTATATAAAAGAAATATTTTTTTCTTTCTTTTTAATTTTAGAAATAGACTGTAGAAAAAGCAGTATTAAACAGACATACAATATGTTATACCTGTATGACCATTAATAGGAATATATCTAATTTAATATAGTAGTAATGATGTTATTAATACTAAAAATTCCCTTAAAAGCAACAAAACAGATATTTATTAACATCTTACAAATAAAAGTTTAAACAACTTAGTGAATTTTGAAAGAAAATTACATATATTGGAAATTACATATTTAAAATATTGACTTTATCGTGATCCTTAAGACTGCAATTAACTGCAAAAAGCTAATTTGAAACTGTTAGTAAAATTAAAGTATCAAAGGCGACCTGGATAGCCTCCTTGAGTGAGCCGCGACACCAAAGAATTTGTATTAAAAGTGAATTAATTAAATTGTACTGGCTTTTATATATTTCTAGCGAGTTAAGAGTATAAATTAGGTCGATGATATCAAACAATAAGCCATTTCTTTGGCAACGTTTACAAATTTTTGTTTTGTAGGCCGTGTATTTTTCAACCCAGACCTTGTATTTATTTAAATGGGATAAACTGGATTTAAACAGCTAACTCATTAAAGTTATTATCATACTTTGTTCAGTTTAACGTGAAATTTTATTAGCTATAACCTTCAGTAAAAGAGATGGTATTGTTACACCCTTATTCTGTTAGCCTTAGAGCTGACTTCATTATTCCTTTTCAACACATAAACACTTTGCTTCCTATAAAACCAACATCCACTCTAACCCCAGTTAGTTGTATCCTACTCCTTACTCAAGACGGTTGCTCCAAATTCATATTTTGTTTTTTTTAAAAAGCTATATTCATAAACAGTTATAACAGTATGTACAAATTACCTAGCATTTCTATATGAGCAATTAATGTCGACTCTATGGATAAGGAAGGAAAATTGTCGAGGCTGTTCGTCTAGAATCAACTGATCGAACTGAAATATCATAGTAAAACTACAAATATTAACTTTTACTACCTGCCGTAATAGGCAAGAACTAATGTACTTACCTACCTATGTACCTCGCAAATCGAGACTTGGACTTCAAAACTAGACGACGCCATCTATGCCTACAAAATACTTACATCAACATTAATTCCAGCGAAGGGAAATATCTTCGTAGCAGGCGTCTCACTTGGTGAGAACCGGTAAAACTCATGGCGGCCCCTGTACCACTTAACAGAGTAGAGTGGCGCCTCAGTTAACTCGTACAGACACGCTAAAGTTACGTCTGATCCTCGTTGTACCACAGGCGGTGATATTCTAAGCTCCGTCGCTCGGAGACCACCAATACCTGAGAAGGGAGAAGAGAGATATTTTAAATTATCCTTATTTGAAACGTTTGATGCATTTCGAAATATTTACAAGAAATTTCAAAGAGAATACAAATTGGTCCCACGTGAAACACCTAATAGATATTTATATTTGCATGATATGCATATATATATAAACCTTCTGTGAGTGTGTGTGTAATTGAACTCAACGGCTAGATCGATATTAATGAAATCTGTAGGTGTTCAATTGGATTGCAGTATAGTTTATATCTACAATTAAATCTATGTAAAGAGTAAACTATACAAATATGACATATAAGTATTAGTTACAGATATATTTTAGCGATATAAAATGTGTAACACTATAAGCTCACCATGATATTTATTATTAATATTAAAAATTCAAGTTAAAATATTGGCTACGTCTCAGACCTACTAGTTACATATTATAGTTTTGAAATCAAAAAACAAATAAATATAAGAGTTCTTATTCGTTTGGCAACGACGCAAATGCAGCTCAAAGGCTTAGTTAGTACTTTGATATTTATTTTTACAAGCTAAAGCACCATATAACATAATACCGGTTTTCTAGTTACCGTCTTGGAGCATTAAAATGCATTTGCTATAGAATTTTTAATCTTTTTTAAATATTTGGCTGTACGTTATTTCATTTATTAGCAGATTCCTTAAAATTCTCGTTGTTAACACCATTCATTACGGCAAAAAACTTTGACTTGTAAACTGCTGAATAGTGACTGAAAAACGCCTCGAGAGCTCTGTTAGCGCCCGAGTATTGCTAAGTGTAAGAGGCTTTTAGTTTTATATTTATCTTGTCAATAACTAATCAGTAGTTTATTTTTCATATATAATTAACATTGCGTTTGTTTAAGTTTAGTAGGAAAGAGGTGGGCTACAAAGTCTCTATAGTGTACTTGACATTTATACGTTTATGAATGGGTTAGCTTTACTAAGCTTGAACGATAGGGTGATATTAATAAATATACAATGATATGACTGATTATAGATATTTAAAACACGTATTTCTTCAAAACTCGAATAATATTTACACGAAACGAAGAAAATGTAGCCTGCGCCAATCGTAGACTAAAATCAGCCGTACGAAAATACAATAGATTCCTACGAAACATTATTACAGTCGATACTTCTCCTGGTCCAATAAAGGCAACATCACTATGCAGATAAGGACGACAATCGCGTGTCTTGATCGTTACTGGCGTTATCTGGCTGCGAGAGAGCAGTTATAGCCGAACTTATTGGTTACGCACGCAAAACACGCTCGTAAATACATTTGGATAGTTCCAATACTATTGATATATTGTTGATAATAAAGCTCTTATTTGGGAATTTATTTATTCCTTTTTGGACTTTGTAAGTCTGATATACGCTTTGAACTTTTACCCGAAAAAGGTTTGTTTATTTAATATTTTGTATGCTCTGTACAAACGAATCTGTCTGCAACAAAGTGGAAACACATTTTGACACAAGGAGGTTGTACTTATTAGTATTGTATAAATACCCCTTATTTCTAACAATAACTACTGCCGTAGCTAGCCCAAATACATAGAGAACGGATTTTTAGGAATTTTAATTTGTTTTTTATTACTATAGTTCCAGATGAATAAACATGCTTTTATCTTGAAAGTGGCCAGAGGATAGCGCTAGCAAGAAGCAAGTACGAATCCTGACTGTCAAAAACGTATTAGTTTTGACATACGGGAGCCATTCTTACCATTAGACTATAAATGTTTTATTGTATAGGAATTACATTGTATTTTAAATAAAAAAAACAATTTGAATCGTATAATTTTATTGTTGATGCTTCCGTAGTTCCCATCTGGTCATCTTTACAATATTATTGAGTTTGATTGTCCTAATCATGAAATTAAGAAATGTATTTTAATATACAAAACATTTGAAAAGTATCTTTTGTGTATTAAAATACTAGGTACATACATATTTTTTATTAACAAGCGCTTTAAGAGTATGTCGAAGCTCACACATACATATAAGGTCTTAACCACTATTAGGTATTTTAGTCAAAATATAAAATCATGAATGAAATATCATATTAGTTTACTTACCTACAACATCAAGTCTTGATTTGGCCGTATAATGGGGAAAAGTGTGAGCATTCTGGATTACTTCACAGCTGTAGTTCCCACTTAAGTTTGGTGTAACATTCATTATAACTACATGTGTCTCATTTGAATTTAACCTCTGAAACAAGGGAACAAAGTTCAATCATTCAATGGTATTTAAAAGATTTTCCTCTATTATGATTTCTTACGAATCGATACAGCTATTTAAGTGATACTTTATGTACTATGACATTATTATTCATTAGTTAGTCTAATTAATTTTATCTTCATATACATTGTTAAATAGTTGAGAACTTAATATGAAAAAAGCAAAATAAATATTACATGAACAAAAGTTTGAACTCACATCAATTTTAATTCCATTTACAGGCATCACTCTAGTAGTGGGAGTCTCTAAGGGAGAATATCTATAGAACTCTTGCGAGCCCTTGTACCACTTTACTGAATAGATCTCACTCTCGTGGAGCTGGTATATACAGGCCATCGTTACATTTCTACCTCGTTGAACGACTCGCGGCGTAATATTCAGTTCCGTGGTACGGAGGCCACCGGCTTCTGTGAACAAAGAAAATTTCGGTAATTTAAGACTTAATTATACGCTTGTAAAATAATATTTATTTTGAAGTTAGTGGGAAAAATTGATTTACCAATTTGAACCAACCTGACCTTTGGGTCAGCTTTCAATAATATTTTTTTTTATATTTACCAACTAATTTTTTACAATAAATAATAATCCACCATACAAAGGTTTTATACATAACAACATATTACTTCAAGAATAAACGTACTAAACTCGCAAATAACTGCTGTAACTTTAAAAGGCGTAAAACGTAATAAGATCGTTAATACTTTGTCTAACACATAAATGGTAATTGATTGAGACGTCCTTCAAAAGTTCTATAACATCTAAAGAATGTACAAAAAGTTTACCTCTTGAAATAAATCGGATATCGTAACAATAAAATCACATGACATTTGAAATAAACTCCGTTCCGAGGCTGGACATTTGGCAGAGTTAAGTTGCATTGGATGAAGGTCTTTCAAAACTTTGTCTCCTTGGTATTCTGCCAATATCAACTTGAATGTATCGATATAAAATTATTTTCCCAACTTTCAAGTTATTTAGGTCGCAACTTTATGCATTAGCAAACTTTATTCCGCTTCTAAAGTTATTTGAGATTGATGTAAATATTCTTTTGCTATTAGAGCCATTACATAATATTTATTTATAAACGCATTACGATGATTGCGATAGTTTTTCTTCGGAGATACTATAGTATAAACAATTCTTGTTATATCCAAAAACGTACGCTGGAAATATTGTATATAAGAGGTTGGGGAAAAAGTTTTTACAACATTTTTTAATATAGTTTATTTACATTGAACTAAAGTATGTAGACTACCATATTTTTGTTCGATAACTTTTTGCCATCTTGTAGTTAGGGACATGATCCCATTGCTATAGAAATTTTGGGGCTTCTGATCAAAATACCGCGACAAATGGTTTTGGCAATGCTCTCGTGATGTTAACCTGACACTGCCTAAAGAATTCTGAAGAGACCGAACTAGGTGGAAATCTGAAGGTCTTGCACCTTGAAATCTGAAGGTCAAGCAGGGTCAGGACTATACGGCGGATGCATTAACACCTCCCAGCCAAGCTCTCTTAATTGTTGCTGAGTGGCTAAAGATGTGTAAGGTCTAGCGTTATCATGATGAAAAACCCCACCCCTTCTGTTGATTAATTTCGGCTGCTTTCTCTCAACTTCTTGCTTTAATCTCATCAGTTTTTCGCAGTACAGTTCAGAATCAATGGTCCTGCCTAGTGGTAACAGCTCATAATGAAAAATGCTCTTCCAATCCCACCACACATCACATTGTTGCGTGTTAACCCGGTTTCGCCAAAGTCTGTGAAGCCTGACAGGTCTTTGACCACAACATTTTTCGCACGTTCTTGTCGTAGAGCCAGATACAAATAGTATAGCCTATGAGATCTAGCCTATGAAGTCTTTAGTCCAAAATAGTAATAAATACTTACATTATATTATATGAAGAATTTTGCATATGGACAATTATTGATTGTAAAAAAATATACAGACTTCGCATCCAGTTTAAAATTCGTTCGTTAAAAAAACAATTATTGACGAGAATTGTAATTAAAAGAAAGCTTTTACAAATAAAAATCAATATTAACAATATTCACTGAATATTTTACCATGGAATTCGCGCATTCATGTGGGAATACAGAAATAAAATTTATTTTATAATCGTTCAATAAAACAATTATTGTTGCAGATAAGAACGTACGGTTTTTAATTTTTATTGAATTAGGTATAAAATATTTATTGGTTGGCGATTGATTTAAATGAAACTAATAAATTATGTTTTTTGAACATGAAAAGCATTTCCAAAGGGTTTAAATTCTCCTTTGTAGGAAGAAATGATATTGTGTTATATATGCGTTGATAAAGTGGTAATAAACAGTCTAGTATGTACTCCTACTCCTAAAATACTTAAGTCTTTAAGTTTTTTATCTATTAATATTAAAAAAGTAACGATAATTCTTAGGTAATAAACACTCTAGCACTATACCCATAACAACTTGACAACATCATTTTTCTATTGGAATACATATTTAATAATAAGCCTTTAGTATTTACGTTTTATTATGTATGGCATACATACCAATAATCCTTAATACACGCTATCGACTACGTTACTAAACAATTGATATTTTATTCGTTGGCCTCAAGCCGTTCATGAAAAAGTCCATTTTTCTTCGTTCTTTATTTAGTTAAAATTCCATTTTTTTAGGTGCAAATAATTACTCCAATAACCGTAAACAAATTCAATATTAGAAGTAGATATAAAAACAATCCCCTTATTTTCCCCAATCAATCCCCAAAATGTTTTTCAGCAAAATACCCGACCTTGTAATACAAGTAAGAATAAGTCGATAAATGAAACAGGGTGACCAATAACTCGCGAAGGAAGTGTATTCAATATAGAAAGGCGCACCTGCTCTTTCCGGCAATCTTCAGCTTTTCCGATTTTATATTTTCGTATTTTTGACGCGTGGTCGAATTGTCAGGTGACCGTTGAAATGTCGCACAATATGTTTGTAGTTTCAAGTAATTCCAGTGATACTGTTATATTATAATCTTGCACCCTGTTTGGCTGACATACTAATTAATACCTTCTGTTTAGTCAGCATTTCTCACCGAGAGGTGAAATGATACTTAAAATATGAAATTAGTTCGGTATCATCCTCCGTCGCGCACACACATTTGTTGGCTTTATTTTAATATTCGATAAATATTGTAATGAAATTAAAAGTTCAATTGTATCCTGAACACATCTTTCTTTTAAAAACCCAAGTACCAGAATACGTCTAACAATACGAATACGAATAATATTACTGAAACTGCGATATGACAACACTACTTCAAAATGTTCGTGCGATTCAGAGTATAAGTAATTTAGAATAAAGGAAAGCTAATTAAATGTACAATATCCTAATATATATTAAGGCGACCCTTCTGATAGTGGTCCTATAACCAAAATACTAATCGTAATGACATTTTGCATTTTAAATAAAATTATTATACCACGAGTAGGCAGGTTTTAGGGCTGAGTAAATCGAAACTTTAGATCAATACTTTAAGTATAAAATTCATATTTCTATTGATATTTGGCTTATCAAATAAACTAGTTGTAAAAGGAATAATTATATGTGTGGTGAATAATCAGTGTATCGGATAAAGCATTGTTATTGCAATAACTTTATCTACCTTTAAGCGCTTTTTATTATTATTAAAGGCGTTCGCTTTATACTTTATTTTCTTAAAAAACTACTAAATACACTATGTAATAAATTTTTCAATAACATACAATCAACCTTCTATACGTACCTACGGATCGCTTATCTGCTACTTTTAATCGTCCAGTGAGTAGGCTATCTCGCTCTTATAACATAATTACTAACATAGATAAAAAATTTGATATATTTTACAACAATCTTCCAACTTTGCTTATCCATGCTCTTAATGAAGTTTAAGTTATCGTTTAGGTTTAGTTATTATTACTTTTTTGTCGTTATAGTTATTATTCTTTGGTTGCTTGTTTAATTTTCTTCCATGCTAGCTTTCTTATGTTCTAATAAAATTTAAGTGTATGTGTATAAAATTTGTGATGTCATATTTTCTTGTATAATTTTATGCGTTGCTTTAGAACTTATAAATAAGCTTACGCCTGAAATCCTGTGAGTGCCGTACGTTCAAGCTGATTACTAGCCTGAAAGCAAACTATTGATGAGTAATTGCTACTTAGAAGCATGTATTTCTCGTAATTAGTAGGTATGTTAATTCTTTTATTAATATGAAATTATAACCAACTCATACTCATTATTAGCATAAGGAATAGATGTTTGTTAGTAAATATTTTTAACGGAGCAGCACGTTAATATTAGGTATACTTTTATAATCATATACATACTTTTTAAGAAGCATGTTAGAATGTTATTGTTGAACGGTTGCTACTAACTAATTTTGCTAGTAATTGTCACTTTGTTATCCAAAACTATGAATCAAATCCTAGTAGCATGTGTACCTCTTGTACTAATATGTTTTAATTGCATGTCCACTTGTAGATTTGTTTCGTGAGAGATTTTCAGAGATTTATGCTATCCAACTCAATTAGTGTTTTAAACATATATGTACTAGTACCCTGTGTTGGTCTTCGAATAATATATATCGACTCGATACATGTTATAATGTTGAATTATTTTGTTAGTAAATTCATGAAAGTTTATGTTATTAATACCGCTTCAGCCTTTTAATGGCACCACGTTTTGTTTGAAAGGAGATGGGTTGCGATATCCGAGAGTAATTCAACAATTTTTATTGGTTCTTTTATTGTATCATTTAGATACTAAGTAGGTTTATTGAGTTCAAACTTGTGTTTAAAAGAAAATAACAGGTAAAGACTCACTTTTATAATTTAACCATTATCAACTTTATAATTGTAAGCGTATATTATTGATAGTAATTACCGCGACACTTTCAAAACTGAGATGGACTTTGTAGTAGGAAAAATATTGTAAGTTTTAGAACCAAATGTCAGGTGCTCAGAAGCTAAGTAACCTTCTTGCTTTTAACAATGTCCACTATAACAGACACAACAACACATCAGGCTCCAATTGAGGGACACAGGACATCAGATACCTATATAATCTGTGATAATGGCATGATAATGTGTTAATGTGTAAGCAAAAAAACATTAAGACAGTACAATTTTTTTTAAGAATAACTATGTTAAACAGTTAAATTAATTATTTGATTTATACAAAAAAGAAACAATGAACATATCTTAAATGGTCGCGAATCCTTGAAGGTTTTAGTTATTATTTTAGAGATAAAAACTTCACAGACTTAATTTAAACAAAAGGAACCCAAGACAAATTGTTAAAGACTATCCTAATAAGCTTAGATTCAAATTATTTAGAAATTCTACGTTATTATATCTATTTTCTTATGTAATTGGAGGTATAGACAGAGGTATCACCTGATGTTAAGTGATACCGCCGCCCATGGACACTCACAATGCCAGAAGGTCCGATCTATTCAGAAGAATCACTTAGTCTTAGCCACTAAGTTACAAAATCAAAGTAAGATATTACTAAGATATTCTGCAGAAATCTAAAGTTGTAAAAAGCCTATTAAATAAAATCCGTATCAGTGGAACAAAGTAAGATAAAAAAGCCTTTAAAAAGTATTTATTTTCTTATTAAGATTTGTTTTCGTGTTATATCTTATCTTGACGTAAATTCCCGGTGTAAGGTAACCTGCTAAACATATTTCTGAGGTACCAAGTCTATATCTTGGCATTTTCTCATAACGGTAAAGTCTCAACCAGATGTTATCGACACTTTTCAACACGCTCAAATATACGTATAAAAATCTGAATTTTTTATTTTAAGCTATAGGATTTAGGCGGTATATATTTAAATATCTTATTACCTCATTTATGACTAAGTTAATAGGCTAAAGTTAGTTCTATTATCTGGTAAATCTATTTAACGTTTATCAGTGAACGAATAAGCTAACTCAGTTTTAAATTGCGTGCCCATACCTTCATGGACTGACTGTTTCACTCATTTATACTACTCACCAAACAAAAATTAATATTACCGTATCGGATATAAAATAGTTTTGTGGTTCGACTAAAGACCTAATTGATATGTTAGCATTAAATCAGAAATGCTAAAACGAACTTCTAAAATTTGATATAACAGCCGTGAACATAAAACGCTTTCGTAATATAAAAGTTTGCGAGCATTTTTTACATATGTTTAATTTGGTTATTTAGAGAGCATTCAAATCAGAATTCATTCAAAAAAAATTGTTTAAGTTTTATCATAATAATTTTCCCTTTATAATATTAAAATATGTATATTGTAGAGCAGTGTTGGTCTAGTGGCTTCAGCGTGCGACTCTCATCCCTCAGGTCATAGGTTCGATCCCCGACAGTGCACCAATGGATTTTCTTTCTATGTGCTCATTTAACATTAGCTCGAACGGTGAAGGAAAACATCGTGAGGAAACCGACTTGACTTAGACCCAAAAAGTCCACGGCATGCGTCAGGCACAGGCTGATCACCTACTTGCCAATTCGATTAACAAATGATCATGAAACAGATACAGAAATCTGAGGCCCAGACCTAAAACAGTTGTAGCGCCATTGATTTATTTATTTTATATTGAAGAAAAATCTAGTATTTCAAATTTTAGGTCCTTACATATGAAATTGGCGTTTTGTATGGGAGGAACAAAAAGTCGAATATTTTTAAATATAATATATTTAATTAATCAAAGTATGAACCACTATTTTCTATGCACTTTTGCCATCTCATAGGTAGTTCATTGATCCCTTTACTAAAAAAACCAGTCGGACGGGAATCAATAAAATCTGTGACGGCGATTTTCACTGCTCCATCAGAGTTAAATTTGTTCCCTTGCAAGAAGTCCAAATTTCGAAAAAAAAATGGTAATCTGTTGGAGCAAGGTCCGGGGAGTACGGAGGATGTCTTAGACACTCCACTGAAGCTCTTCTAATTTGGTAGCCGTCTGTTGTGCAGTGTGTGGTCTAGCGTAGTCGTGAAGTAGCAGTGGCGTGGAGCGATTGACCAGCCTAGGTTGTTTAGCCGCTAGCTTTCCCATCATGGTTTGCAATTGCTGACAATAGACATCAGCCGTAATAGTCTGGCCAGATTTGAGACAACTGCAATGAACAATACTGGCACTAGTCCACCAAACGCTTACAAGTAACTTTTTTGGGGTTAATTTTCGCTTGGGGCAGGATTTGGCTGGCTGATCAGGATCCAACCATTGCGCTGAGCGCTTCCGATTATCGTAAAGGACCCATTTTTTATCTCAGGTAATGATTCGGTTTAAAATACCTTCATTATTGTGCCGGTTCAGTAATGTAACGAAGCAGTCGACGCGCGTTTGCCGGTTTGCTTCAGTCAATTCGTGAGGTACCCACCTTTCAAGCTTTTTAATCTTCCCAATTTGCTTCAAGTGAATTAAAACAGTTTTATCACTAACACCGCAGCCTGCAGCTGCAACTCGGACGTGGTTTGCGATGGATCCGCTTCCATAATAGCCTTCAATACTTCATTATCAACTTGGGTCTCAGGCCGTCCACGGGGCTTGTTCTGCAGGTCGAAATTTCCAGAACGAAAACGTTGGAACCAAAAACGAACTGTATTTTCTTTTGCAACATGACCGCCATACACATCATTCACCCTTCGAGTTGTTTCCGCAGCACTAGTGCCACGGCGGAACTCGCACTCGTAAATAATGCGATTCTTTAAGTTTTCCATTTTGTAAAATGAGTGAAGCAAACAGAAAAAGACAGAAGAAAAAAACAAATGAATGACGGTCATCGAAGCACAAATACATGAGTAAATAGCTGTACAAATTTTAATTTGAAATTCCTAACCAAATACCTCCTGTATTTGAGGTCAAAGTGGCCAGTACGAAATACGCCAATTTCATATGTAAGGACCTAATATTATGTTGCTGAAACGCAAAGCCCTATTTGCAATATACATAACTATAAAATTTTGCCAACGTGTAGCATCATGAAAAAGCTGTCACTGTGAAACAAAAATAAAGTGCGGCACTCGTGCGAAAAATATACTGACTAACAATGTAACGATATTTACTTTAAGAGCTGTTTTCGAAATAAAGCGGACCTGGTTCAACCTTAAGCTAACATTTAAAGTGTTTTACTTTAAAATCGTATTGTGTATTGATGAGAAGTTTGGTTAAGTTATCGTAAAAATTTAACTAACGATATAAGGTAAAAACATAATAAGTTAAAAAGCCGGAAAGCCTCTGCTTCAAGAAATTTGCCTTGGTTTAATATGGTTATGGTATTTGGTTAGGGATGTTGGTGACAGTGCTATACTATGATTTTAAGTATCTATTAGCTATATCTATAGCCTTTGGTATAAACATTTACGTTTTGTCCGTGCAAGCGAAAATCTTTCGCAGACAAATTTCGACAAGTGTTGTAATTATATTGGTAAGTCATTACATATTATAATACAATTATAATTTTAAAGCAATTTGAATATTTTTAGTACTGATTGTGGTTACAGTCCAAGGCTTACAGTATACTGTCTGTTAAATTATTTCGCAATATATCGTAGTATTTATTTGTTTTGCAAAAACGGGACAAGTATCCGTACGAAAATTCAGTCGCCCTAGGCTTGTGCGTATAGCCCTATGGGCAACTATAAAGACTGTCCGATGACAGATATAATTGAGACCGTTTTATGCATTCATTTTTAGATGAACAATACGCTAGACGGAACGTAATTTAATCTTAGATGTATTAGTATGAAACTTTTACGGTTTCAAAAATTTATCATTAATTGAAGTGTGGAGATCATCGGTTTAAACTAATCGTAAACAGCTCCAAATTTTACAAAATAAACTTCTGAAAACACTCTTTTGTCTCGACACCTTAAAACTACCACAAACGACTTGTATACAGGCTTAAAAGTTGTGAATGTCAAACAAACATATGTACATTCTACGTGCATAAAAAGAAAAAAGACGCAAAGTACTCAATAATAAAATTCATGTCACGCCGTTAAAACGTAAAAGCTACAACAAAATAGGGGTACTTAGAATGTCACAAAATCTAGTTAAAAATACTTTGGAAAATGTTATATTTTTATGAAGATGTCAACTTATATTATAAAATCCCTACCGCAATCATCGGTTAGAACGCTTAGAATTGTAGATGATTAAAAATACTTTTTACTTTTAATAAGTATCACAGTAAAATTGTACTCATTACTATAACCTCCAATAGCGAAAGACAATATGAAATCCTTAATAAAACCAAACTATCCGCTTGTTATTATTTCGACAAATACTTGTTGGCTTATGTCGTGAGATTTCTTATTGAACTTAAACTAAACAATTAACATAATAATAAAAAATAAGGAATATCAATCGATATATTTTAGGATACCCAAAAGATAGAAAAAAAGGCGTTATGTTAAGTTAACCGATATGCGTTAAAAATGTTTTAGTGTATGTAATTCTTTCAAGAGGAAGGTGATTTAATTTTTAAGGCAAAGTGCCTTTATAGCGTAGGCGCGTATTTGGACCATAGATTTGACACCGATTGTAAATAAATTAACTTTGACATTATTTTATATTCTAAATAAGACAATGTGAAAATTGATATGAAATTTGCATGCCTATTTATATGGCTGATTGTGCGGATATTTATAATTAATTAATCGATCTAACCACTGTACCACTATCTTGGCAAATAAACGATTATTATTATATACTAACGTTTAATAAGGGGACGGTGTTATTAAACTGACAACCCCAAAACAAATTAACACAAGGTTCATGGGACGCATTAATATGCCTATTAAGAACTCTTATCGCAAATATGAATAAGTTTATACACAGTGACATAAGGATATTCGCGGTAATTTGGAAATAGATTTTGCAAACTGTTTATTTTGCTGAAGAGATCCACCTTTCGATTAATGTGTTTGTGTTTACAATATAGCCAAGATATGAATCACTTGTATATTTTCACAGACAACAGAGATCGTAATTTTGTGAAGCTAAATTCTGTCTGGCTGTCAGTTTATATATTTATGTTGGCACGAGTGATTGGAGCTTTAGTTGTGTGAGTTTATAATTAGAATTTTTTTATTTTTTTATTTATTACACTTTTGGCACATTACACACGTTACTGATAGGTACATTTAAAACCTGGTATCATGAATTATTAGGCAACGGGCCTTATTAAAATAAACAAAAAGTTTAAAATTATAAAACACGAAAAAAATACAATACTAAACTAAAATCTTGAAAGCAGTAGCTCATCTTAAGGTTAATGAATCAGGAATAATATATATGGATTTTTTCCAGATAGTAAAGACAAAAGACCAATATTTCAATAATGGGTCATGTCACGACTAAAGCACCAGTGGTTTTAGAAGACATGTACAGAAGCATCGTGCTTCTCCTTACTTCGTTCTCAGTGGTCGACTATAAATAAAAAGAAATAATCTTCATATGAGATTTAATATCTTGATTAAGAAGGTCGGGTGGAATTTTGATTGAGAAGGTCAAGGTTCAAAGTAGCAAGAGTTATTGAGTTCCGATTCCAAAGGATTTCAGGAATACTTTGGTAGGATGGACATTTTTTTTTACATTTTTTCGTTTGATTTGGATCCAGGAGCGATGGAATGACGAGTGGCATTAAAAGTTAAGATATTTTAATTCTGTGACGTCAATTTACGCGAGCCTGGGCAACTTTATAGCGAACAATTATTTAGATCACCCATTTAAATATTATCATTATAATTGAAAACAAAATTATCCAAAGGCTAGTCACGGGAAGTAAAATACATTCAAAGAAGAGATAAAAACACTCCAAGGAATATGAGAAGGAGACTTCATGTAACATATGCTCCAATGCATCATGGGGTGAGCAGCTCAGTATAGTGAAAGTATTATTGGTACATAAATTAACAGAACAACCTGCCGAAACTCAGAAAATGGTAGAAAGAAATTAGAAGAAAGACTAGGTTTAAGCAACCAGAAATAAGAATGACATGAACATTGCAGTATTTAAATGACGTAAACAGTATAATGAGCTGGAGTACTTTGACCATTAATGTGGACCACGTTAAAGTTTTTGGATAGGCTTACAAGGGCTTTGAGGGCATGATAATTGAATAGTTTTTTGAACTGCTTTAAATTTTAAGTGAACACTGAAAACACAGTGAACTTTAAAAGAAAACAAGAGCCAGAAGTTATAAGGTACTTATGTAGACATTAAAAACTTCACACTTTAAATTTAAAATATTAATATATAAAATGATAAAAGAGCATTCAAAGTACCTAATACTTTCACATCATAATATACTTCTTACTCATATATACAAAACTTTTGTTTACGTTACTTACTTTTTTATATTCATTATTTTCATGATCGTTGTATTTCCTAGGCTTAATATGTAAGCGGCGTTCTGTGCCAACACGTCTTGGTTCTTAGGTCAATACATGGAAAATATCCTCCAATTTCTTTTGAGCAAGTGTAGCAACAAATCTATCTGTAAACGAGTTTAATCTGCTTAATCTTAATTTAAAATCTCTCCCGCCGTCTTGCATATAATATCATAGTTCTTATTCTAATAATAATCTTCATGAAATAGCTTAGTAAAAAACTAAATTTTTAATAGATTCATTTTACTATTTTTTTAAAGACCATTGTATTTTCCCAATTGTGTTGCCCAACATTAAACCAGCTAATATTTCATCACTCGCAGTGTCATTTACAACTGTCGATGTGAGAGCTTTGTCCCCGAATATCCACAATCACAAATCATCTGAAATCTTTTTAAGTCCTGAAAGCATTTCGAAAGCGTTACTGAAAAAAGACAGACCGAAACGAGGGTTGCAAGTCATACGCGCGATGTGCGATTCTATATTATGACAATTTACTTATTGAATTTCTTAACATTGCCGAACTTTTTGAGTAGTCATTTTAGATTTAGCTATTACACCGCCGTAACAAAGCCGGATACGATGACCCGTTATTTTTTAAACACATTTGATTTATCATAGACAAAGTGTGAAATGGGAAGTGACTGACAGTGTCAGACAATCAGCTGATGATTAACTAAGTTCAACAATATTTTAAAAATTTGGTTCCTGTATCATTGTTATTGTGTCAGCCTAATTGTGGCAATCTTAGTTAAAATTTTCATTTATAAATTGAGAGAGCTGTTTTATTCAACAATATAAGATTTAAGGTGGTTCTTTATAAGCATGCATCGTGAATGCCACGAATGTATCAGGACCATAAGAAGGGGAGATCCGTGGGCTGCCCCTTCGAGAAAAAGGGGTGATAATATAAATAAATAAAATGCTCTGTAAGGGAAACTACTTGGTAGAGTGTTGGTCTAAGACTGTTGCGCATTAAAATGACTGTATAAAATTATTCCTTACAGTATACTCAATATACGTTATTACAAAGACGGAAATATACGTGATATTTTTGAAAATCCAAATGTTAGGTCTGTGAAACCCGCAGAATTCCTTCCCTCGTCCCACACAAGACATAGCTATGTGTTTGAAATACGCCCCTAAATCACAGAGGAATGCGTTAATAAGTATCAATGGAATGGCCGGACTCCGCACCCGTTGCCACAGATTTGTGACCTGTTCCACTTTTACCCACCTTAAAAAGTAACTGATTTATGCGTCATTTTTTAATTAATTTTGTCGCTTTTACTAAAATGTGTATCGTTTCGAGATTTTAATTATGTACCTAACATATTTATTAAATTTTATGTGGATATCAGAATTACAAACGTCTAAACGATCCTATAATGACTTACGTTATAAATAATAGCAACATTTTAAAGATAAAGGTATAATTGTTAAGGAAAAAATATAAGATTAATATTTATGATAAAATATATTTACTACGATACAAGTTATAAGTTGATTCCGCGAAGCTATCACCAAAGAGTTTCCATTATATTATATGCTAGGACGCGTGATCTATCGTCTGTGACAAATTACAATTTTAATATGCGGCCGCCCTTGCTTCAACCGTGCTGATTAATATACGTTACAGTAACCTTCACAGAACAATAATAAATCCCTCATTACAATCTTCATAAATAAATGTTATTTATACAATACCATGTTGACATTATTTAAGTGTCCTACTTTGTGATATAGCGGTTAATTTAGCTAAGCCATAATTAATGTAAATTTTGGTTTATGATATTCAATATAATGTTAAATTCCGCCCAAACCACACTCGCCATGGCAGCCAGTTGACTAAATTATTGCGAACATCCTAAATCATAGCTCAAATTTTAGTATAAAATTTACGTATTTCTGTATAAAAATTTAATGAATAATTATTTACATTTCTGTACAGTAACTAGACAAGACAATAATTTTCACAAAACAGGTCGTACACAATTGATAAAAAAACTTTTAACATTTGTAGATATTACATTCTGAAAAACTAATAAATACCGAAACTGTTTGTGTATCGACTGATCGAATGTTTTCTTAAAGTAGTAAATTATAATCAAATAAAATATATATGAAACGTATAAAGAAATTTACATTTCATCCCAAGATTCACAAAGCGGTAGCGAGCCCCCTATTTACTCGAGTTGATTATATTTGCTCACCGAATATGTGCTTACGGAGTACCGGATATTCACATACTTAATATATTCAGACAAATACCAAATATATCAAAGTTATTAATGCTTAACGGTTATTTAAATTTTTACATGAAATAACTGATTGCTTAATTTAGTCTCTATAAATACTTTCAATCATTTTACTACTGCTTTTGAATTACGGCGACGTCCAGCATTTTGGAGACTAATATATATACGATTCTACCATGAGTTAAACCAAGTATTATAAGTTAAAATATACCCGGTTTAGATTTTTAATAAAGAAACTAGACGTTACAAGCAAACAGGGTATCAATATTTTAATGGCCGTCATTGCAATACGAGGCTTCTGGGTATATGAATGTCTCTGGGCACTTAACATGAGGTCCTAAACATTTTTCCCCAAACATAAAACAAATATTTTACGCAGTCGTTTGTATATATATATCATTGTTCCTGGATTGATGTCATCATTTGGGGCTGAGATATGACGATTACGATTCATTGACGAACACCGAAGAGATTCTTGGCCCATTGGTTGGTTTGTATATTAACCCAAAACATCATGGAGGCAAATCCAAGATAGGCAAGAGGGTCGGAGTATTAGAAAGCCATATCTGGGTGTACCAATGGGCCATCGGCCGGCACAGATGTCGCTGGACAGACGTCATGGAGACGGACTTTCTGTCGAAAGTGGCAGCGCAGGATCATCGAAGTTGGCGTTCACTTGTTACGGCGGCAAAGACTCTGGGTTGTCGCGCCAGTATATATATATATATATTTAGGTAATTTTAAAAAAATAGGTATAGTTAACCATAGGTAACTATAAAAAAATTGTTTTGCATGAACGATTCCAATAAATTGCGGCGCATTGAAACAAAGCGACCGAAATTAGTGGGCACTTATTATTCATAACTTCTGTTACGGTTACAGCAATAAATAGGATTTAATGTTGTTATGGCAGTTGAATTTTCAATAAAGGTGTTCGCTTGCATTTAAACAGCTAGTAATGTTCGAAATTGAAGCTCGCAATTATATCGATTTCGTCCAATATATTTCGATTCCGTGTTGGTTTTATAATCGCCCATTGTCCTCTATCATATTGTGTTTAAAGTATAGCAATTTCTTTATTGAAGTTGTACTGTATGCAACTTGTCGCCAAACATCTATTATGTTTGAATTCAGCTGAATTTATTTGCTTGTTTACGTATGGGCCATGATCGTTGAAGGACCGACCTTAGGTCAGCCTAGCTGTCTCTGGATTGACTGAGTGGAGGAGGATCTGCTACAGCTGAAAGCCAGCATTTGGCGGGAGGCGCAGGACAGGGAGCGCTGAAAGATCCTGATTTCAGAGACCAAGACATTTTTTGGGTACAAAGCCAGCGGAGTTACTAAGTATGTATATACATATTTGTTTAAATTAACATATTGGTTTAAGAAGACTTACGTTTCGATTCTTAAACTGAAACCGTGACCACGCACGCTGTAAAGCACGCAAATGTCGGGAGAATTTTAAAATTATGTAAAATAATTATAAGTTTATAATAATATATATCTTCAATCCGGTAAAAATGTGTTTTCTTTAAATGTGTAAAAGCTATGTTAACAAAAGACAATACTATTAAGTCTATTATCATAATACTTATAATACATTCAAACCTTTAGTTGTCATATATTTTAAACGTAAACAAACTTTACAAAGTTGATAACATCGATACCCTCTAAGCGATGAATGCGAATTTAATTTCCGAAATTCACTCAAAACGCTTTAACAAAAAACAAATTATTAAATAAATTAAAAATTCATATAGAATCAATCTGTGAAATGAATTTAAAAAATCTACAATATGGATTCCATATATGACATCGCATCACAAAGATATCAAATCGTGCATAGCAGATAAATGCCGAGTTTCTGGCTATTCTTGAGATCACGGGCGTTTTTGAATGGCCTGCATTTTTTGGCTTAAGTGATGTCCGTAGGAAATAATTTAGATAATTAACTAAACAATTTCACCTTCTCTAATAGCATAATTTTAACTAAACTTCTCTTTCGTCTATTTTGTTATTTTGTCTTTACATTGGGAGAATTTACTACTTTAGATAAAATGGTGCAAAACGTCTCTCTCTTTTCTCCTCCGATGTGTGCGTTAAGTATCTCTTCAAATAGCGATTATGTGCATCACCATGATGTATGTCGTTCGTTTACCGTTTACTGACAGTAGACAGTAAGCACGTCGTCAACGAGGCTCTGGTGAGTGTCTGTGGTAAGTAGAATCACTAAAATTAGATAAATCCTGCGGCCCTTTGGCCCCGTTCATTATTGTGTGTCCATGGGCGGCGGTATCATTTAACATCAGGTGAGCATTCCCTCCGTTTTCCCCCTGTTTTATAAAAAAAAATATACAAAAACTTTCATGTTTCGTAAAAGGTCAATTGACTTTTTTAAATCTTCATATAATCCGGAACTTCTTTCATATAAATAAAAACTGTTTTAATCTCATAACATTAACTTTATGAAATCTCGACTTTCAATATTGATTTGTGTCGTGGAGAATGACGGAAAGCAAAAGACTGAAAACTCCCTTTAATCCAATTGAGGATAAGAGTAATCCCATTCGAGTCTCGACTGATTCCGGCTTAATTTAACCAATATTCCACATTATAATCAGAATTTAAGATTCATCGGAGAAAGACATTTGGGAAATTATTTTATAATTTACTTTATATTCTGATTACAACCTTTACGGGACATTTTTGATGGATTGTTAGATACATTACGTAAGAAAAACTGCAACATTTGTTTCCTTTGTATGGGCTATGTTGTGCAACAAGCGGCCTAATAAGGCCATTAAGTAACCAGTTAACGACTTTCTTTTAGGTAACTAAATGGAAATAATAATAATAATCGTTTATTTGCCAAGATAATGGTACAGTTGTTAGATCGATCAATATACATAAAATAATGTCAAAGTTAAAATTATTTACAATCGGTGTCAAAACTATGGTCCAAATACTCGCCTAAGCTATAAAGGCACCTTGTGTTTAAAAAATTAATCACCGTCCCGTATTTACATGGTTGTGATCTATAACTACTAGGAAGGTGATTAAACAGTTATATAGCCATGGTGTAACAATTTTTGTATACATCGTGGTGGAGCATGCAGGGACCCACAGCCGTGTTGGATCCCTCGGTATATAAAGAAATGAAATAATTGTATTTTAATAAAACTGATTTAATAAATTAAACTAGTTTTATTTAAAAAAATTAGTTAAAACTTTAATTTAACTATTATATTATATGCGTGCAGTTAACAGCCGTAGAAGTTAATAGCCAATCCAGAACTTATTTGACATTTATGAAAGTGTCAGTAAGTCACTGTGTATATGTTAAATTCGTAACAAAAAAAAATATCTAAGCTCGCTCAAGCCCTGGCAGAAGCCTCAGGGAAGATCAAGAAGAGAATTACTCAGCAAATACCATATCTAGAGAAGACCTTCAATTTTTATCAGTTATTAAGATTAAACAGTCTTTATTTTTCCATTTTCCGCGCCATAAAAATATTTTAAGAACCATATATCTTCACTCCCATTCAACGTACATTAAAATAATTCAATAACGTTTATGCCGCTAATAGAAATTGTCTTTATTGAAGTGCCGTTCATAAATTCCCCGAGTGATTCACATATAATATCGTATAAAAGATCCGAGAAAATGTGTGAATACGCGAGCGTAATTCATTTTTGACGTAAAGAGATTATGTTTATGAAGTATGAAATTATTTTAGGATACTCAAATTAAAGGGCCTTCCATGTTGTAGTTACCTGTATAAATTTAATTATTTATTTATTGATATTTTATTAGGTGAAATACCACAGATTGCTACGAACTGATTAAATACAAAAAAAAATCTGGGCATCAAATTTCTGTATCTGTTTCTTGATCATGTGTCAATCTAATAGGCAAGGTGTGATCACCTACTTGCCTATTAGATTGATGCCTTATGTGTCTGATGCACGCCGTCGACTTTTTGGGTCTAACGCCGGTTTTGTCGCGGTGTTTTTCTTCACCGTTCGAGCGAATGTTAAATGTGCACATAGAATGAAAGTCCATTAGTGCACAGCCGAGGATCGAACCTACGACCTTAGGGATAAGAGTCACATGCTGAAGCCACTAGGCCAACATTGCTCTGACTAAATAGTCACTCTAATAATATTACTCTTGTGTTTAAAAGTGCTATTCTATTTAAGTCTAATTAATAATATGGCAACTGTCTACTCAAGAAAAACAGGTGGGTTCTTGCTCCAATCGGCTTGTATAATCAACCAGTTCCATAGCCCATCCAGATCCTATACCACTTTGCCACTTTTTGCCATTGCCACTGACAAAAAGTTGCCTTATATATTCGTATAATATATCACATATTATATGAATTTTGAATGTAGATGGACTAAAATGTTAAAAACTTTCATGTATCTATAGGTACTATAGTCTGGAATGTGTATTATAAACGTTTACTTCTTGTGTAGGTTAGCAAACACTAATAGCTTAACAGTTTTTACTGAACTAAATACTATACTAAACTAATAATACTAAATAAGGAAATGTTCGCTAATTGCCAAAGTCATTTGCGATAACCGCCAGAACTGTTAAGTGATAATCAAAAAGTTGTATGTCTGTAAAAAGCCATCTCTGTTACTAATGAATCAAGTTCGTAGTCCATTAATAAAAATCTACATTATTTCTGCGTCACTTAATTATTAATAAAATATTTATTCACCAAAGATTTAAACACAATAAAACGTAAAACAAAACTCTTTCACCGAGAAAAAGTAATTTTGCATCCAATATCCTGGTTTTACGTGATAGGCCAACTTTGCCACAAAGGGCGAAATATTCGAGCCGAAACAGCCATTGTCAAACACAGAATTGTCGATGGACGCGGCTGTATGACAGGTACGGTCAGCCATTTTCGATACTATTCGTTACTGCCATTCGATTTATCGGTAAATATGCGTTTTTTTTTAATTTACACGAAAAATACTGAAGCTATTTTTCAATTAGTTAGACTTTATACCGTATAATATGAGTTGTTCTTTCAGATCGATGTAGGATATCGTACCGAATCTATATGATTACCATCGATTGTTGCCAATTAAAATATTAATAAAATGTCAGATTAACTCTCATCGACATTTCCAACTGTGCTCTAATTAAAGTAGATCGTATAGAAATGGACTTAACACTCGCTAATAGGTCGTGAGCTTACCGTCCTTAGACCCAAAAAGTGAACGGCGAGTGTGAGACATGGAATGCTACTTGTGTATTAATAGAACCAAATGATTACGGAACACTTACATAAATCTAAGGCGCAGACCTAAAAGGTTCTCTAACCACTAGATTAGAAGAAGAGTAAACGACGAACACAAACCAAAACATCAATTTTATCTAAGACGAATGTTTACACTCAAGTGCAGTCGAACTACAAAGGCAAGTTTGGTTGAAGTTGGCCCAAGTTGGTCAAAGTTGGTCGCAGTAGTAACGCAACTGGCCAACTTGTTATAACTTCACGCACTAACTTCCAGTTGCATAAACGAAGGCGCTAAACCATGAAAATGTTAATTAAATATCTATCTATTTGAAATAATTATTCAGATAATAGCTATTTCACGCTTAATAATAATATAGAATATAGTTTAATATCATTGGATATATATAATCTGTAATAGATACGTATAAATTAAGCTGGCAACACTACTTTGTAATACTTCTGTAAAATACCGTTGTTCTTCTAACAAGTAACGAAATATACATATTACCTTTTATTTATATAACAACAAATATCTATACAGTACGTACTTATGCACTATGCTAATCGAAAACAAATTTAACATATATTTCGCTGGTTAACTTTGTGATAGTTATCATTTATAAACAATATTTATTTTATAATATGATTACAAGGTTGACAGAAATGACTCATTAAAACTTTTTAAGATTTTAAGCTTATGTTGAGCTTAAGATGAGGCAAAACATCGCTATAAAACCTTTTCAACCTATCTCAGGACGCCGCATTTAATATCTTCTCAATATCTTAGATGTTTCAGGTACAAAAAAATGTTATACAACTTCAAATGCAAAGAAAGCAGATATTTATGTACGTAAGATGTATTTAACTCAGTGACCGAATTAAATGACTTGCGTAATTAAGAATTTGCTAAAGAATCATTAAATTGTAAGAATTTTCTTAATTTTTGTGTTATTTCATGATTAAACATATCCGAGATAAACAGGCTAATAATATCAGGGCAAGTTTATTTCGCTCAGTTGTGATGGAAAAATCAGTAAGCTTTCGCAAAATATCAAAGCTTATCTGAAATTCTTGTAAGCCCTTATTTACAAGTAAACAAGTCTAGAACAAAGTCAAGATAAGCCTTTACCTCACGAAGTCTTTAAATATGCAAATGCAGAATCCTTGTTACATGTATGATATTGCTTTAATATTTTATCTTATGTAATCTTTAGTTTGGGCGTTTGACAAGATAGTTGAATTTGAAGTTTTAGGAAAAAAATTGTAATTCTTTATTAACATATTACAAATATGCGTCATTCAAAGTCTTAACAAAAATTGGCAATTTTTTTATTATTTGGTTTACAGTATATAGTTTATATATTGAATGGAAGGTACATGATTACTAAGTTACCTTAAATTACATATAATAGAATACTCTCGATATATATATACAGAAAAAATTGAAAGTCGAAACTTAAAAAAATAATAAATACAGTTAAGTAAGTGATGCTTAATTCGTGTGTGTAGTGTGATGGTCAGTGGGGGTAATAAACGTCATTTAAAAACTAACCTCCACGTAAAAAAAATCTAGCTGTTCTTTCTTCTCATGATTAAAAGTGACGCAATCAACTGATTACTTTACAATTCTGCTATTGAACTGCTTTATTTTATAATGTTATTGAGGCTGGACGGGCTTTAATATCACTCAGGAAATTGACATGACATGTCGATTTAAGTGAAAATATTTTCGACTTCAACTTCTTTTAATTTTTAATTATTATTATAAATTGAAATAAGTACTAATAATTATATTGTCATTTAATTTTAGGTGCGAAAACGTTTTGCTTTCAGTTGCCAATCATAGATTTTCAGTATTCTTAATCTCTTTTTATTGCTAGGGAAATATTATTTTCGTATTCTTATATTATTATATAACAGAACGTTTGATAAATATAGGTAGATTTGAAGGTGTAGTTAAAAATATTAAGATCTTCAAAACGAGACTCTTACAATATTACTTGTATACTATATATAATGGAATATACCTCATATATATATGCGGCAGCCAAAAGTGTAGCTTGTTCTTTCTAAAATGCATAAACCGTGAAGTAGCGAACGTGCCCTTTTAACCCTCCATTTTAAATATGTAAATCAAGGGGTAGCTTAAAACGGTTCTTGTAGAAATTATAATGCAAACTTAGACATAAAGACATTCATTATAATACAAGCATATTTATATATTTTATAATAAAGTGGATTGGCCTACGGGTTCCAATTTTTATGCCATTATTTTTATGAATCGTTCGTGAGGGTATTAAACCATACTAAAATTAAGATGTACCCTCCGAGTGTACTCTTTGTCTATAATTTGATTTCATAATTATTTTAAAAAATCGTACAAAAACGTATAAATTTTTGCTATTCGGGAGTCATATTTTGCAGTCAGTCAGAGAATTTATCGGTATTTTTACCCTTACTGAATTTTACCCTTACTGGACTCTATCGTAAGTTCACCTAAAACAACTGATTTCCACGACGTAAAACAGCGTATTAAACTATTATTATAATGCATTTAATCGGTATGGTACGAAATTTACGGATACAAAGTCCCAAAACAAACCCAGGTCTAAACCATACGTAAATAATGAAACCACCACACAGATTAAGCATTCATACAATGGAGTTTCGGTCCACGCACTAACCTATTTAACAATGAACGCATACTTGCCTTGAGTCCTTCGTCTATTTATGAATTAATAGTGTAATAAATGATAATTTTGTTTTGAACTTCATACACTCTACGTATTATGATTGAAAACAAAACGTGAATACATTTCAAATACACATACTACAGTAATCTATAGTTTATAAGATTACATACAGTTTTAGTGATTATATGGTAAAAAATGAAATTTCGAAAGAATGTCTAGTGGTTTAAGTATTTTTTTAAACCGATTAGACTTATACCAATACTCAATACATATGTACCGTTTCTCTCTAGTTTTGAGGGTGAAAATATTGTGTAAAAATGCACGAGAACATTAACTTTGGTAACTATAAAATAAATAAAGAATTGTTTAAAGATTTATTATATATATTTATTTCCTTAAAACTCTAATAAAACTTGACTTTGACATACACACATGTCAAGAATATCAATGATACATCTGTGATTTTGTGGTTAATGATACATGCCATTACTATCAATCAGAAACGTGTTACAAATTGTTACCTATTGATCCTAGATATAACTGATTTTGTAGCAGAAACAGAGGAATGACAATCATAATGAGATCTGAATTTGAACACTAGCAACTAGCTTTGGTGGCGGTAGTAGTACGTATCCCTACAGTAAATTCGAAAGTAATATCTTGTATAATGCAGATGTTGTCTCACTCACGACTTCTTTTCTACTTGGACGTCAACCGTCAGCCACCTGGGCGTGTGTCAAAATCGGGGTGACAATTGTCACCTGTTTCGACGGTTAGCTATATAGCAAACAGAATGGCATCTGTTGATGAAACAAACAACGTTATATTTATGTTAGAGAGTAATTAATTGTTATAAACTATATTCACGGTTTATTTAATTGCAATTGTTTTCAAGTGTTTTAATTTTTATAAAATAATATGATTTCTATAAAATTTTCTTACAATTTCGCGCGTTCTGAATGTTTTGTTAATTCCTTATTTGTAAAAAGCACTCTGTGAACGTGAACAAAACGAATATATTGAACAATATTCCGACGAAATAATATCTCTTTACAACAGTAATAAAAAACTTTTTATTATTTTCCACTTCACATACATAAATATTGCTCGCTTTTGAAAGAATGGGATATAGTGAAGAGAAAGTGAATTTCCTGTTTCTGAATTTAAAATCGTAAGCCACTTTTTTGTTTGTTGTAACTTGTTCATGATATGTCCTGTATTTTAACAAGACTAACTTTGGCCTATCTATAAATTTTATGACTTACAAATATGGTTCTGGATTCGTATCTCGAGGAAACAATAATTAAGGATTTTTTTAATCTATAGATTTTCTCACGATGTTCATACAGAAGCAACTATTATTTGTGCTTATTACAAATCTATCTCTGTATCTTAGAACTCAAATTTTAAGGTAAGATTGCAGTTTCTACTATAGTTATACTACTAGGTACTGAGGTACTAACAACTGGTATATTATTTCAGGTGGTAGGCGCAAAAGGCTGATCACCTACCTGCTTAAGACCCACAAAAAGTTTCCCCATGTCCCATTAGACGGTTTTTTAAAATGTGTACCGAATCAAGTAAGTATATAATTTAGTCTGTATAGCCCAGTATTTTTGAATGATACTGAATTCCACGACGTAAAACAGCGCATTAAACTATTATTAAAATTCATCCGAATGAATTATTCATGAATATTAGTAAATCATAATAAATCATTTCTCAGAAACTCATGTGAAAGTACATTTTAACGTAATAAAAGAACTGAATTCACAATGTAACTACATTATCTTCTTTCCGTTTGCCATCTCACTTGCGCTAGTGCGTTTTAATACCGTGCATCCCTTTCTTAACCTATTTTAAAACTCCATATTCAATGAATTCGAATTTCCCCGAAAGCTTCGGTAAACAGCAAGTTTTTCTTCATTGAATTGTTCTAGATTATACTTTTTAAGTGATTTAAGTTAAGCTGGTCTTCGAAATTCAATTTGAGCATATAATCGCACGAATATTATATGTAAAAGCGTTATGCAAAACTTTGTAGCAATGTAAATTTTGAAAAACCAAAATGCAGTATATCAAAACGTGCTTATAGTATTTATTATTTTTTGTTTTTGAAGTTTTAAAACAGTACCGACGTAAGATTTTAGAATAGGCGTCACGGGCTGACTAAAATCTTAAATATCACTGTAAATTAGTAATATAAGTAGCACAACAATAACGATAAAAAATATAATTCTTAAAATCGTGAGTCACTTTGACGGTGACAGAACGTGAATAACATGAAAAGGTAAAGTTTCCTAAGATTAAACGAGTCTAGGACATATTTTTATCGTTTTGAGGAAAACGCCGTTGCTCGTCAGCATTAATGAACGTCTAAAAAGTCCTTAATTAAAGTGTGACTTAATTTGCCTTCTCATTACTGAATCGCTTTTGCTTAAAATACTTGACAAGATTTTGTTTATACGCCATTGATTTTTCGTAAGCGTTCAAATTTTGTAAATTCTGTGAATCAAAGGAAAATCTTTGCCGGCCGGGCACACAGGCCATCTCAATAGGTTGAACCACAGAACCACAGATAATATTACCGCGAATTCACTCATAATTCCATAGCTCTAATGTTACGGTAATATTACCAATCATATATCAAAAACCAACGCGCTACAACCTTTTAGGTCCGGGGCTTAGATTTGTGTACATTTAGTTAAAAAAAAACAATTAATACGCACGCCAGTACGCGGTTTATGGCTCGAATGCATGCCGGTTTCATCACCGTACGACTGAGTGTTAAACAGACATAGACAGCAAGTCCAATGGTGCACAGTCAGGGCTCGCATCTACGGCCTCAGATGAAAGTCCCACGTTAAACTCAACTAGGCTAATAATACTTGGAACACGTATTTTCTAAAATAATAAACAGTTTTTAGTATACTTTGAAGAATAAGTTTTTCAAAAGTGTGTGCTTATTTTAAAGTTGTTCCTTAAATAATTAATTTCTATCAAGTCTTCGATCTAGCTTAAACTTTTACTATGTATATTTAAAAAGTAAATAATTTAGTAGTAATATTTTAGCAGTGAAAATGTTCGATCGGTTGTACTTCTCTATTAATGTTTACATTAAGTTCTACAATATTTTAGACATGACACGCGTCGGACACATTTCTGTGTCTATTTGATTAATCAATTTCTTTATCTGGGGTCACGGCAGTAAGCTCGCCGAGTCAAGAAAAAAGCAGCACGGCTGTGCCACCTCTTCTCGAAACGGTTCCGGTCATTTTTGAGCCCCTATAACTTCGTTGTAAATACAATTGGAAGCCAACAATCTCATTTAATATAACATGTATCTCACGTTGAAGAACTGCGTTGCTAGACTTGTTTTTTTTAGAAGTTTTTGATGGCTAGCCTAAAAAAATCAGTTTCAAACAAAAAGCTAACCTTTAGACTAAAACGAAAGGTAAAACGTCGGCTCATTTCGTTTTATTGTGATTGGTCAACAACATCACTAGTGTAAAACGCGTTGACATCCGTCATAATGCTAATGTTCGTTATAACACTAGCAACTGACGCTGATGCGTAAATGCTGCAGATATGTAATTACTCACTACTCAGTTTGGGGGAAAGTACTTTAGGTATTTTGTAATAGTTTTTTTGCTTAGGATTTTATGCTTCAATACGATTACCTCTATGAAGTTGCACTTATTTTATGAAGCAGCTGTCACTGTTTATTAAGAATAATAATGTGCTAATAGATTATAATGTGCAAATACAAGTGCAATCAGCTTTGATACGTCCTTAGCAACCACAACCACTGATTGCTTTCGATCAAACAGCTGTTTACTATTGACAAATTTAACCGCATTGATGTTTGTTTGACATTCGAGTATCCAAATCACACCATTTGGGTACTCTAATGTCGCATGTCGTATTTTACTATGACTACTATGATAATCAGTGTCCAGTCTTTGAATAATTAATAAAAATGAATATTATTGTAGATAATAATATGTAGATTGTTGTTTACATACAACTTAACGTTTATTTTCCGGTTCCTTAGATTATAACCGGCCACCCACAATATGTACTTAGAGAATGCATGGACGATGAAAATTAGGGTAAAAATTGTATAGACTCCATGTTACCATAACGCGACGAAGAGTTCAGTGTATTCAGAAGTTCTTCTGCAATTGAATTAATCTCTTTACACTTTTAATATTTCAACAAATCATGACGATTTAGTTGTGCTGATCACTGGAAGTACTGGTAAAGATTATAAAAGATATTGTTCTGTCGCGTAGCTCATTTATAAAAAAATGCTATACGCGTAATAGCGGGCAAAGTTACTTATAATAAATATCACAGTATAACACTGTTTACGTCCCGATATATGCAGGAATCTGAGACTGTCTTCGTTTCATAATTCGGTAATTTTCACACTTCCTAACTTGATACACTTTACTGTAAAGTCAATATTGATTTTTCCTCTCTTACCGTAACAATTATTATTACGGTACCACTGAGCTACAGTGGACTAGTCGACGATAAGACGTAATTATTCACAGATGCAACCGCGAACATTATGGTTTACAGTATATTTACCTAAAATTGTTAAGTCAAGTTCCCTACGCTTAAATTTTCATGTCAATTAGCAAAGTTCCACTCATTGAGTCGCGGTAATGAGTTGCAACTTTCAACTTGGAATACCGAAATTCTCGCTTTGAGTTTAACTAGAGAATTACTTGAGCACGTCATTAGTTTAATGTTGAATTATTATTTAGGATTTGACCTAAGGTGGATAACTCTTGTTAATATTTTACAACGATAATTCAAGTCTGGGACAAATAATAAGGGTTAAACAGCATTATTACTGTGATTTAATCTACTACCATTTTTCTAATTAATTGTAATGGCGTTATCATTTTTATGCTCTTATACACGTCCCCATTTAAGGGTAAAAATAAGATTCAATACTTTCAGCTCAAAATTCAATATGTTTTTGACTGAATTCAGATTTCTACGTACGACCATTACAAGTACCATTTTAACGCCTGAAGGTTGAATATCGTGGGCCTAACCACTAACCACTCATATTAATACGTGGGCAAAGCCTCTAATAGCTTTTATTTTATCCTCATAAAATATATATAAATTAGATACTACTCAAATTTAGTGGACTAGAAATGGCAAAAAAAATAATATTTGTTAATACTCGTAAGACGGTACAAACAAATAATACAAATACTGATGACGTATGATTCCCGACATCTGCGTCTCAAAAACTTTATCAATATGAAAGCTTCTTTGATCTTCCCAAAAGATTCAATAACTTGAGTCTTCATAGTTGAAATTCTTCTTGGGATATACTAGCAATAGTTTATTATGTAAAAGTCCGAAATCTCCTAAATTATTTATTCGATCTAACCTATATTCATAAATATCATTTACTTATCACATCTTACTATGAAATGGTAAAGGAAGAAAGAAAATATTTCATTGCTCACACACTTTTAGATTTAATGATGAAATGAAATTTAAAAAAAAATACAAACTTCAAACTTCATAATAATTGAACAGGTAAAAATAGTTGTTAACAAACATAGTTTTTACTTAATAAGTTTAAACCATGAATATTTGCTCCAAAGTGCATTGAGTTCAAAAATTCAACCAAAATCAAGTTATTAACGAATTTTGTCTTCACTCATTACAAGTGAAGACAAAATGCATGTAGGGAATTCATTTCGGAGCCTTTGAAGCTCGGCGTAAGTTTCGTAATTGCCTGCAGATTAGGTCTTTAGAAACTGCACGGAAATTCGAAGATCGTTTGTGAGAAAAATCCAGTTAAAGTACTATCTTGGGATGAAATAAATAAAGTTTGTAATGAAGTCTCTTGGCTTTCTAATTAGTTGCGGGAAGTAGTGTCGAATTTTTCGTTTAAAGTCTCTTTTTATATAACAGGGGGCAAACTGGCAGAAGGCTTACCTGATGTTAAGTGATACCGCCGCCAATGGATGCTCAGTGCGTTGGCAGCCTTTTAATGATTGACCCTTCACTTTTTGAGAGTTAGTAACTATAATGTTATTTTGTGTCGGTAACAAGATCAAAGAGTAAGTATAATTGAATGATTATACAATAATTATAGACAGACTACATTTTTTTCATAAAATATAATTTGTCGATTCAAAGTAAATCGCAGGTACATTAGCAAGAGTATCTTTTACTTGGCAACTGCCCTTAATAATCTTGGAGAGTCCATTAGAAAACCCTTCATATCATATTCGCTTCCTCATCAACAACCAATTGAGGTCGATTGTGTTTATCTTTATCTTTTTGATCTCCGTTGATTGCTCATTGCTTTTGCTTATGGAGTATGTAGGTTGAATGAAAGCTATTAAAACGAAGCATTTGGATCATAGTGGTTCATTAGTTGGTATATTTGTTAAATGTCTCTACAAGTCTAAAGTTCTGTCCTGGCAAGTCGCTGCTACTTTGGCCTTCGTAGATATTTTCGATCACGACTTCTTAAGAAGAATACCAAGCTTGTTCTGTACAAAACTCTTCTGCAACTGGTGATCACTTATGGTTCTGAAAGCTGGACCCTTAGCAAGAAAGACGAGACTTCTCTCCTAATTTTCGAGCGGAAGATTCGAATAATCTTTGGTCCTGTTTGCGACGACGGTGTTTGGCGTAATCGTTACAATGAGGAACTTTATAACATCTTAGACGGCGCCAACATCGTCCAATTCATAAAATGCAACAGGCTCTAGTGGATGGGACAAGTGCACCGAATGGCGAATGATAGAACCCCAAGGTCCTTACTAAACTCACAACTCGGTGGCAAGAGAAAACCTGGTAGACCGAGGCTACGTTGGTGGGATGGAGTTGTAAAGGACCTCGAAATAATAGTGGTTCGCAATTGGAAACGGGAAGCTCTGGATACATTGCGATGGCGAAGTGTACTTGAGGAGGCTAAGGCCTACAAGGGGCTGTATGGCCCTTGATGATGATGATGATGACAAGTCTAAAGTTAGACCCACTCTACTCTGTCTTATCGAAGGTTACGATTAGGTAGGTATATTGCAACGTCTCATTGTATTATTTTCCTGAGAGTCTGAGCTTTTATTAAATATTATTCTGAAGAGATTTATACCGCACAAAATTCCCCGAATTTTCCAGAAGCTGATAATTATGAAAGTTCAAACCAGTCTCGGTCTCAAAGCGAAGTCGGGAATGAATTTCCTAAATGCACTTTGTCTCTTTTCTCATTAAGACTTAAGGAATTGGGGCACTTAATTATTTTCCGTGTCCGGTGAAGGCTAATATCAATTTAATTTAAGTCAAATTACTGTAGAAAATTATAAATTCATATTTTAAGTTTGGTTTTTAAACATTAGTGCAGTAGCTCAATCGACTTGATTATCATAGAGTGAATATCTTATTAAGAGATAGTTCATTATAATATAACTCTTAGGAAATATCTTCCATCTACAAATAACAAATGACAGATTCCGACATTTGATTCCGATTGACAGATAGTACATTTGAAAAATGTCTATCTCCAAAACTACAAAGCCGATTATTTTGCGGCTTTCCCCAACAGATAGGCTATATTTGATTTAAAATTAATGTCTGTAAAAACGTATACGACATTTGAAAATCATTAATAAATGTCTGAATCCTACACAATAATGAATTCATTTAAATTTTTCTTACTTAATTTGATTGATTAAATTAGTCCTAACTTAATATAAACATAATTTAATCTTTGCTTCATTAAAATTCGATTTATAATTTGAGGCTCGACTGTTGGATCTACATGAAAAATGTAAACTAAACTAAGTACCAACCTACTTGCTATTTTATATTTGTAAATTACTTATATAAATGGAAAACAGATGAAGCCACAATTATCTTGAAATAAAACAACATTAAGTTTTCCAAGGGTATAAATAAATGTACCTAACACATACTAGATTGATTACATGTTTTATGTTTACTATGAAAGCTGCTCATTTAACATTCGCTCGAACGGTGAAAGGAAACAACGTGAGGAAACCGGCTTGCCTTAGACTCAAAAAAAGGTTTACAAACCTAACCTAATAGACGCTGTCGATCTATTAGGTTTACAAATGATCATGAAACAGATACAGAAATCTGAGGCCCTAGCACCTGAGACCTAAAAAGGTTGTAGCGCCATTGATTTATTTTTTATTTTAAGAAAGCTGTAAATAGGACTAGAGTTGAGCTTACACTTCATATTTTAAAAATTAGTTATTGCCCCAAGATAAAATCACGTAAAGAGTACATTTCTACGTGTGTTGTTTGTTGTTAAGTTGATAGGGCCTTGAGAAATTCGAACTGATGTCGAATTTTGGTGAAAGAGTTTTTCTGACCAGCTTTACTTAACGCGATGTGTTAATTCTGCACAAAGAAAATCTATAGGCTTACAGTAAAAGTTAATACGCACTACTCCAGCCTTGATACATAAACCTAGTCTGTCTAAATCAAATGGGCTAAGAGATAATCTTACAATACCAAAAGAATAGAGCGTGCGTTGCCTTTTAAGCTTATTTCATACTCCTCAATTATATTTATTTTTTCATCATATAACTTTGAAATAAAATAATTAGATATTATTATATAGAGCTTTCACAAATTGTATTAGCACTTGTTCAGGTTGTGATATTATAACCGAGAATCTTCAATAAATGTATTTCTAAATTTGTTTCATTACATTTCCTATTGAATTTATTTTATCTTACGTTCATTCTGAAACCATTATTTTCCTTTTTTTTACTCACACAATTTAACAGCTTTATTAAATTTTAAAGTTATATTTAAAAGTGTCTCATTGGGTACGCTATTGTAACCGTTTAGTGCATAATCTATATCTAAATTGCTTTAAAAGGGCGATACGGAATCAGGTTAGACTTTAGATAGTTAAGATATATTTTGATCCAAATGAATGAGCTCAATTGCGGAAAAAAATGGGTAAATTAACAAATAATTGAAAAGCTGCGAAATTAATCACCGATTATTCAAGCAGTGAAAGATCTTTTAGCTCCTTATTTAGTATTAAAACAGTTAAATCGTTATCATTAATAAATGACTGAGTGTTGGAGAACATTTTGTTAGTTAGATTCAAGGAATAAATGTATGTTCCTATTACGATGAATCAATTGTAATAAATTTACTTCGAATATTACTGAGATAACTTCTAGTAGACTTTTCTACTACTATAAGATAGGGTTTAAGATTTTAACTTTTTAAGTATTACTAGTTGAACGTGGATTTGGCGAGCACTCAAACTTAAGTAGCTGCTTGGATCAAGGCAACATCTAGAGGTCTCATATTCTTTATATTTTTACGAGTTACGGAATATAAAGTTTATCTAAGTCATACATTTTACTTAAAGCTTACTAAACATTATACAAAATAATTTTGAAATCAAAGCCAATAAAAAGGTTTATAGACTTAACAATAATAGTACAGACAGAATGCGTGTAGGGAGTGTGTGTGTTTTGGAGTGAGTAAATTGTGTTTAAAAAAAAACTGTGTCGCTACAACCTCAGGTCTGGGCCTCAGATTTCTGAATCTGTTACACTAACATTTTTCAATCTAACTGGTAAGTTACTTGCCTTCTGTGCCTGACACACGCTTTTTGGGTCCAATACATGTCGGTTTCCTCACGATGTTTATCTTCACGGTTCAAGCGAATGTTAAATGCGCACTTAGAAAGTCCATTGGTGCATCCGGGGATCGAACCTACGACCTCAGGGATGAGAGTCGCACGCTGAAACCACTAGGCCAACATTGTTTATACTATGCGAATTATACTGTTTTAACTAACAGTTAATGTTTCTTTTCATTCAGCTTTTCATTAAAACTAATTAACAGAAAGAGATAGTGTAAAATGTATTTATAATAAGGGTTTCCACCTAATTGATAAACATAATAGAGCCGCAAAAAGCGTTTAAACGCAAAGCCTAAATCCAAGCCAAAATCACTTAGCCAATAATCGAACAAAACATTATACGACGACCTAAAAACTCTCGACTTCTTAACTTCTTTAAAAAGGTACACACATCTAAGTAGTAAGTTTAAAAAAAAATGTAATATGTGTGTAAAAAACCACGAATAATATTATTGTTACATTATAATAAACAAAGCAGAACAAGGAACATATACCAACAACAAAAGTATATGTTAAAAGAGTATAGAGTTAAAAAAAATTGTTCTATTAAATTATCAGCAAAATCTATGAAATTCGGCGATCCTAATATATTTGGAAAAGTAGCCATTAGCTTTTGCGAGCTTGCACAAAAATTCGTAGACAAAATTTTCACCTCGCTAATCTGCTTTATAAGCTCGATTATTCAATTTAATAGTAAGCCTTGTGATAAAAGTTAAGGGGTTAACTTACATAGAAAAGTAATTCACTAGAGTTGGACTTTATCGGCTATTTTATAATCGTATATATAAGTTATATTATATTATACTATACTAAATAAGTTCTTGGCTAATTTGGATTTTAATACATATGTATCTTTCTTTTGATTGACTGTGTCAGGAGCTTAGGCTTGCGACCCTCATCCCTGAGGTCGTACGTTCGAATCACGGGCACCATTATTATTTTTTTATTTGAGGGTATTTATTGCTATATTTTCAAAAGCGCGAAATTTCAAAGCCTAAACACGTGTGCTAATGGAATATAACCCTAACACTTCGAAGCCGGATAGTAATTGTTTCGTTCACAGTCCGATTAGTTGGACTTTTATGATGATGATTAAAACCATCAAGGCTTAAGTTAAGTAACTTTTGAATCTAAAGACATGTATTTTAGTACAACGAACATATAGTACAAGTAATATTTATATACTTTAATATAGCAATGAAGAAAATACATACAAGCAAAATACATTGGTAATAGCGACTACAAACTACCATCACAACGTTTTTAATTTGAAAAAACTAAGAATTCATTAACGTTTATTACGATCTTTTTCAAAGACTCATTGCAGATTGAATAGAAGCACGAATTGAGATGTAGAGCACTGAATGGATAAAAGAACACGTAGCGTTGGTTCGAGAAATTGCAACTGGTTGAAATTGAATTAAATATTACACTTAGGTATGTAAAATAAAATCTATGTTTATTTATTACTTTGTTCAATTACAAAACGAATATAGCTAAATAATTAGGAGGGCTACAGGTTATCAGGTTCCAGCAATCAATTTTAGGTAATTGTAAGAAAATATAGTATATTGTACTTACTATATGATTTGAATGGTGAAAAGATGGATTAGATGATTTAGCATAAACCAGATCACGGAGGCTCACGAAAGATTAAACGTTCAAGAATTTAATTTTGTAGCTAATTCATTGTTATTCTTATATATTTTTTGATTATCCTTTGAATAAATGTTTATACTGGAGAATTAAGTCATCATGTTTAATATATATTTTTATTAAATGATTTCTTACAATAACTCAACATACAAAGATATTAACTCTCTTTAACAGCAGTTACAATATTTTGGTGAGTGCATATTTATTTGACTCTAAAAGTAGTTATGTATATAAATATTTTTGAGCCGCAATTTGAACAATTTTTTGTTGCAATCAAATCATCGAATCATAATATAAAGCTTTTCAATATCCCATGATATATAAAAGTGGCTGTTACAAAAAATAATGAAAGAAGATTTAATCGCAGTGAATACACGTAATAAAATTGCCCCGGCAGCTGCAGTAGCTTCTACCAATTAAAATCATTAATTTCTTTAATTAGTTTGTAAATTAATGAAACATATTTTCTATAATGAGCCGCATTTTAATTATTTTTTAGTTAATCTTAACACTGAGACTTTATATTCTTAACATTTCTTGTTTTTCGCTAGTTACTAAAACGTGTCATCAACTATTATCAAGAGAAACTACACTTACCATAAATCATAGTGACGCATAGCATCATCGCATTGAAAAAATACGAATGCCACTTAATTTTCTTTAAATCAGCCATCATTAAAAACAACTAATTAACAACACTATTATTTATTGTTACACCCTTTTCCTTTTCATCGTCACTATTTAATATTCCTTAATTAGTTCCGAGCTGTGTCACAACTTATTCCACCGAATGCCACTAAACCTTGCATTTATATAGACAAATGTCAGATAAAAAGTTGACATGTCATTTATTATTTATTTTTAAACGGCCATCACATTTATCGGTTGTAGTTTATCGCGACCGCGTGTAAGGATTATCGTAAACATACTAAGAATAAACTTAAAATTGTTTAAACGATAAATCTCATAAACGCTTTTCAACTGTAAATGCGGCACTTCATTTCCGTTATATTTTTAAACAAAACACTTGTCACTTTCATCCTTTCAACGAATCGTTACGACTTTAAATTATGTTTGTATTTTTTGTAAAACGCTGTACGTCCGATCGCCTGGGACGCTTGGATCGCACTGACTTACATAAGGGATCATTCCTTTGCCAGCAAACCGGGGTAAAAGAGAGGGATGGACGATAATTTCCCAACCGATGGAAAAGGATGGAAGGAATTTTCGCATTCGACTGTGGTCCACTAAAACGTACTGTGAAAATCTTGTGAAGAAGCAATTAAAATGTATATTAAACTGCAAGAAATACATTTGGTCAGCATACGTGACTTGGTTATTTTTATTGATGTCGTTATTTTTATTCAAGAAAATAAAAAAACGCGCTCGCTTCCAGTTATCAACAAAACATAAATTGTAAATTAAATTATAAAACAAGATTTTTAAGATATATGCTACATTTTAATTGCTGTGTTTTCCTTACATTTCATTTATTTTCATTGCTAATCACAATTAGTATAGAAGTTGTATTAGTCACAATATACTCTGACTCTTTTAAATAGTGGGTAAAGAACAAGCGTGATTTTCTCCAAAATTCGAAAACATATCCTTACCGTTGAGAACCGCACCTTACAAATAACAATTATATCTAAGTATATGTGTCAGGTGTAAGTTTAATCCTTTTTATTACATTTATAACGTACTGATATTTATAAAATGTTGTATTAAGTCTAAAGGTAAAATAGAAAAAGCTTAGGTAACGATTGACGACGACGACGTTGCTTTAATTAAATTTACGGTGTTGACCTAAAAACTGTCTACATTTTTTATTTGTTTTTTTACGAATTAAGAAGTAAGTTGAATTCAGTGATTTCATTAATAGATATTTTAATTCATAAGAACTTGTCTTTGTCTTATTTTAAGCATAATTTTTTTATGATGTGGTGTTCCACAATACTGTACTACAATATTCATACCATGTTTGTATACTACGAATATTTATGATAATATAGAATTTATGGAAGTACGTAATCTTTGGAATGATAATAAAGCTATTTTTCAAACGTCGCCGACGGCTATAAATAAATAATAATAATATATCGGGACAATTCACACAGATTAATATTTTCTTGAAATTTGACTCAAACATTCCATGTTGTTCCTTTCTTTTAAAATACTAAGTTACTTAAGAAAAATTATTATTTTGTTCATTCTCTTGATAGACTTAATAAAATGACATTTGAGTCAAGTATTTTCTAGAAAGTCATTGAATGCAATAATTTTTAAAATAAAATAGTCTTCTTTCGGCTAATAACGAGTATCCTATCTACGATATTTAAGGTACTTTCTCTTGATGTCCTATAGTCTTGGGATGCCCTGTATACGAAGTCTTCTATTATACATAATTAGGAAACTTTCATATTCATTATACAAATAGAAATACAGATCCGTAGAACGAGCTTAACATTGTTCCTATATTTTTCTCTATAATTACTGCAGGCTCATTAGGCGGCCCCATTTTTCTTCCCATTGAAAATAATTTTTGTCGTCTATCAGCCGAACAAAAAGATGATTTATTTTCTCTGATGATATCAGCTAGAATTAGGCTCGCTTTGTGATGCGAATCAATTGACAACTATTGTTTCTTTATTCTTTTATTTTGTCTTTTGATGTGTTTTTGTTTCTGATTCTTGAGGTTCTATATAATATTTAATAAGTAAATTTTAACATTTCCTATTCTCCCTCCTGGTTATGTTTTACTACGTACGAAATTTTAGAAACATACACACGTAAACACGACGTGATGGCGCTTAGTAAACAGTACCTGAAAAATTAACAACTGATTATTACATAGTTAAAACAACAATACAGCAACGCACGAAGAGCATGATATAATGGTTACAGGTGTTTACAATTTTATTAAAAAAACGTTAGTGATTTGAAATAGCAACGGAGAGTTTATGCCAGTTCTTCTCGTCCGTTATTTGACCTTGATTTAAGAACTGGCTACGTGAATAAAATTATATTTTAGTTTTCATTGGTTTAAACGAGTTGAAATAATAGCTGAATTACTATCAATATTATTCCAATTAATAAGTGTTACTTAGGCATTTCATGTTTCTAATGAGAAATAAATATTAATTTAAAGACAAGGGTCGACTAAGTTATATTGATTTAGGCTTAAATCATTGAACAAGGAAAATGTAAATTGTGTCGAGTAATCTGAAAGCTTATTATAATTAACTGCAGTAATCCTGTTAATTTGTTTACGTCTTAACATAAACAGGTGAGATTTATTTAGACAAAACTATGTAACGTTACTTCATTCGGGTTGAATAACTTAAACGTTCTCTACTCGTGAAGTTCTAAATTTTGTTTTTAAGCAAAAATTTAAACTAAATTTTAACTTCTTTGTGATATTATTAGGTGCAGTGCTAATGGCTACGCGTGACTCTCAGTCAATCGTTCGAAGCTCAGCTGTATACGAATAGGTTTTTCGAAAATCGATGATTTGTTTCATATATGTCTGATTACCTTACTCTAAACTGCCACGACGCCCTTGGGTTTTTTTTAATATATAATGCATATGCATTGGCGCATTCCTTGCCCTCAAAGGTTGCAGGGGTATGTGGGACTCGACCCACGCAAAAATCTCTGCTATTCAGAGACTGAGTGAACAATACCTACTAAAACCACCTCGAGCAGTTCCTACAAACCCGCGTTACAGGGGCTCCGGGGGTAGCTGTCGCAGTCTACCGGGACCTCAACGGCATGTTGTTACAATCAAAAACTTACGGTGCAGTACACACTACATAGGATGTAGGAGATGGGCATATCTTCTTCTATTTACTCCCCGTCTTCTACCCGTAGGATTCGTCCTAAACCGCTGCCTCTCTCGTTCTGCTGTTTCCTTCTGTATCATAACATGCTCACAGAAGGATACCACTGCATTTCATACATCGTCACTACCCACTAGTTTTTGTACAACACAAGGTCACTGAGGTGGGTACCTCAAAGCAAAGATTATGACGTAGCTGAGACCACTGCGGACAATCCTCCAACGTATGCTGTGCAGACTCAACATTTGCGCAACACTCCAAGCAGCTCGGTGTTGGTTCCCACCACACGGAGGCTCTTGGGTCTACGTAGTCTGTGTTTAACGTGAAATCTCATTGACGGAAATAAATTAATTTTACATCGAAATTATAAAAAAAATCAATAAACCAATGAATGTCATGTTGATTCTGATTTATTTTGCGTAGTTTGATTTAATTTATTACAGTTTAAGCGACTTTGATGGGACCGTATTTTGTTAAGCCATTGCGAATCGTCGATACCCATAAATTTAACTTTTGAAATTACTCATAAATAGAAAAATATGTATTTCGGGTTCAATCGATTTCTTTGTTCAAGGTTTTAATTACATAATATTTCGGAATAAGTGATTAAAATTACTTTTATGGTTGAAAATAATATATCAGGCAGCTACGAAATGTAATTTAATATTTGTTTTTTTTAATTAATAGTACTCGGTAAAGACTTTATTTATAAAATTTGTTTTAAATAAAAACAAATGAAACCAGTATTTGTAACCTTTATTTTCCAATTTCCTTTCAACTAATACCTGTGCTTGTATAATATGTGTTACGTTGTTAAATGAATATTTGGTGAATTTGCGGTATAGATTTGGGGTGAGCGATGTAGATGGGAAAACAAAAGATAAACAATGGCGATGTTTGATTGTGATTAACCAACAGTAGCACACGAGATAGCCCTATTAGCCGATAACATAGACGACATAGTAACTTTGATCCAAGATCGCGGCATAGAGTCAAGGAAAGTAGATCTAAAAATGAATATAGCCCAAAGCAATAACAAACCTCAAGTGGGTCTGATGTCATCTACAACTGGTAGATATAGAAAACCTAAGTATTAATCTGGGACATTAGATGCGCTTGGACGCTTAGGCTGAAGTGGACAGATGCATATGCATCTTATCTTTATGAAACTATAACACTCACTCAACTATCAGCCGAGAGCTTAAGATTCGCATATAAGAGGGAAGAGCAGGGAGCATTGCATCTCCCTTCGCGACCGTATTCGCAAAGCTATTCGAAAAAAGACAGGTGTAAAAGACGTAGTCACTAGAAAGCTTGAAATGGAGGTAGGAAGCCATAAAGCGCATATGGACAATAGCCTACGGACCCAAAGGTCTTCAACGGAACAAAACAGGCCGCCTGGCTGACCGGTGACATGGACCAATGACATCACAAAGCATGCAGGCTGCAAATGATGCCAAAAGGCGCAATGCCAGTCGAGTTGGAGGAGCATGTAGGAGACCTACGTCCAAAGATGAACCTAAAAGAATGGCTCCACTCTCACTTCAACGGTAATTTTTGAAAAAAAAGGAATATTACTATAAGTGTGGTTTAATTTTTATGTATAGATATAATGCTTACCGAAAACTTCATATACTTATGAGTCGCAATTAATAATTTCATGTCTCAAAGTTTACCCACAAATAGTCGTACGACGACAGTTGACAGTCATCTAATTAAAATGACAAAAGTAGCTCTCGGATCGCCAATTAAGGCAGCGATGAAAAGCAGACGTTCGTTAATTCGCCTTGGATTTATTTTCGAAGAGGAGTCTAATATTTTACTACAGTTTATTGACTAATGCAGTCAGTACAGTTTATTGGCGTATTAGTTTTTCATAATTGATGCAAACAAAAATAATTAACGTTGTTAAATATTATGTAATTTTATTTATAAAAATATTACAGCTTCAGAACTATAATACACAATAATTATAATAATAATATATAATAAGAATAAACCGAAGCGACAGACCTACAGACTTAACAATATGAGAGAGAGATTGTGTGTAGGTGTGTATTTGTGTGTATAACTAAAGCCTGTGTCTTAAAATCGGCTTGATTTAATGACATTAAATCTCTGATAGTGTTTGAAGGATGCCTTTTTAAGAGGAGAATAAAATATGTCTCGTGTTGAAAAAAGTCGTTGTAAATAAAATTATTTAATACAATATAACAATATATATAAAAACGCGACACTAAGACGTTATGATAAGAAATAACCTGTTCCTAGGTTCGATTATTATAAAATATTGCAGAAACATTATGAATGAAATAGATCAAGTTATGTATTACCTAATATTTCAAACTCAGTACATTAGCATTGGCCTATTTTGTAAGCGTATTATGTTCGCTTCCTCTTGATGTTTTCGGGTTGTTAAAAAGTGCTACAAATAAATAAATTAATTTATAAACAAATAAGAAATTATTTCCGATAAAATGAGGGTTAACGAACCCTTTATTTAGTTTTGACTGTCTTTCCCTATTTAGAAGCAAATTAACCATATAATATATTACTTTATCCATTTACAAATATGAATATGCTTTATGATAGGTAATAATATTTTTTTTCTCACTGGTGACCTATAATCAAGAATTGGATAATAAACACAATGTCAGTTCCAGGAATTGTTGGTAACTTTTATCTGTTTAAGTAGAATATTTATAACAAACCAGTGGCATTTAGGTCTCGGCCTCATTTCTGTATCTGTTTCATGATAATTTGTTTTTTTTTCTAAAAGGAAAGTAGGTGATCAGCCTTCTGTGCCTGACACATGCTTTCAACGTTTCGGGCATGTCGACGTTTTCCTTCACCGTACTACCGAGGGTTAAATGCGCACAGAAAGGGCTGGGGATCGGACCTACGACCTCAGGGATGAGAGCCGCACGCCATGAAGCCAACCTCCAAAAGTAAAGAAAGAGGTAATATAACGTGTATTTGTAACGTATAAAAGCAAGCTATATAGCGTACTAACAAGAACCCACTTTCATAACTGTTAACGAAAATTCATTATGATTTTAAAGCGCTTTGTTTATTAAATAAATATTATTTGACTTTAAATACTAATACAATTAGTTTCCTTTTCGAATCAAGGAATTAATTAATTGACATAATTGACCAGAGTAAGTATAGGAAGTAAAACGAAGCTTTGTTAATATAATATCACTTAAAAACAACTTGAACAATTTCAAGTTCACTGTTCAATGACACGAGTGGACAAAGCATTTATTAGCGGAAGTAATACTGTCAAAGTGTGTTCCTTCAAGCACCGATTTCGATTTGATTTAGATCGTGGATAAAAGAAATGTATTTTATTGAAGTACATACGAAAAAACACTTTAATACAATGTTCGAAGGTACATTAGAGCATAACAAAGACGTAACTAAAATAGTCAAAGACAATGCGAGGGAGACGAATTTATAATTAACTGCAATCAACACTGGCGTATAGAATTTCGAGTATTTGGGACTGTCGCGTTCAGTCTTGTCTTTATGATATTTGGTACTATATTTATGTACTAATGTATAGACATATTAAATGTATTTAATATAATTTCAACTGGTAATTTATACGTTATAAGTAAATAGATAGATAGAAAGAAACTGTTACAAATACATTCCCATGATATGCAGGCAAATAAATGCGTGTATAATAATCCTAATTACATTTTAATATACTTAAGATAGATATATAATCGATGCGTTAATTAACCATGTTTATACTGGAACGCAGAATATAAATTAAACCATTCAAACATACATATAAACCTGGTGACTTTCCACAAATCCTCGTGGATTCTTAAACTTTTCTTAAACTTTTATAAAATTTAGGAACGTATGTACATGACGTTATAATAGGTACTCGTATAACACGCTGAAGCCAACTTAAAAAAAACGAACGGAGTAATTTAACGTGTATTTAAACGTAATAAAAGCAAGCAAAATACCGTACTAACAAGAAACTACTTTCGGAAACTGTTAACGAAAATTCATTATTATTTGCAATAGAAATGTTATGCGCATAAAAACTTAATTGCATAAATAAAGTATAATCAACTTTTAATTAAGTGGTGGTAAATAAACACGAGTTAGAAGTTTATAGGATAAATTCAAATAAACAAGAATTACTCACTTATCAGAGACTTAAAGTTTATTAACTAGGGTCTTAAATAGGATAACAATGCAAATTAATGTATAACTGTAAAATACCTTAATACTATTACAATGGATTGAGTATAGGTCCCACCCATTGTCGACCCTTTTGAAAACAAAAGGCTCTCGACAATAAGGGGTCATTAATTAAAGAGAATCATTTAGTGTCTGCCTTGTAACTAAATAATAAATAGAAAACACCAAATTTTATAATGAAATTCCAAACGTCATATGTTTACGTTTTTTAAACTATTTTATGGCAGGTTTTCTGGTGAACTTAGTTTGGACGATGTAAACTAAGTATGAGCATCTCACATTCCACTTTAAAGAAAAGGAAATCATACTATCATTATTATTTTACTGTTTTTCCCAAATTGCACAAGTTCGATACCCTATCCAAGCGGAGTCCACCAGAAATACCACTTCATACAATACTTTGTATTTCAATAAAACCGCGTCAATACTCTCATCCAAAACCAGGGCATCTAGTATGAAAAGAATGAAATAAAACATAACCACTTAATCACACGACTGTAACGGCTCGTGCCGCGACAGATGTTAACATACGTTGTTTGTTTTCTTACTTTGAGAGATATGTTTGTTATTTTTTTCCAGCGGGAAACTCCCCCCTCGTTCCAATTTTATTTATGTCACAAGAAATTAACTGTCGCATTCGTACTTTCTTAGATAACTTGTAGCGTCCATTAGAAATCTTTATTTTAATTAAAAATTATTGCTTTTTAAATTTAAAGCAAAATGAAATTGTGCACGCAACTGTGAAATGAACATATCTTTTAAATGTTTTATGTTTGTCAGATACTTGTTTAAGTGTAATGTGATAATTGAAAGTCCTTTAAGTAGCAGTTTATGATGGTATAATTATCTACCGTTTAGAGTAATAATATAAAATATAATTGATTTTTGTTTGTATTGATGATATTGATATTGAATCTATAAATTACAAAAATAGTTATATATGTTAAAAGTTTCGATAAAAATATAATAGTTAATTAAGTTTTATGGTAGATATAACTAATTTGATAAAACTTTGATTCAAGAGGTACAGTATTCCTGATGCTGGCAACATTTCCGCGCTGTATTGCGATTAGGGACTGCAATCCCGATCTCTCTCGTGAGATTCTTCGAGATCAATCCCGATGCATAACATGACAAGATCTCATAGTATTAATGAGATTAAGTGATCGACGGACTGAGTATCGCAATAGTTAATCCCTTCGATGAACAAGCGTAACTGACGACGCGTCGAATACAAGAAAATAATGACAACGTTATTATATTTGAAAATATCTTTAAATATGACTACAAACAGTTGAAAGGCGACGAAATTGTTCATTTTCCTAGCAAATCTATCGTACGGAAAGACATTAATAATATAATCAAATGATTATATTTAAACACCTCCACTGTTGCTAAACGCCGTAACAGGAACCTACAATGAATTGCCATTTTTCAATGATTATAGAGGATTTGAATTTGCGTGCTGCTGGTATAAAAAATCATCACGACCCTTTAAAAGAAATTAGAAGCCACTCTGAGAGCAGCCATCCTTTACGTGTTTCTGCAGGATGTGTGTGTCTTCATGATGCTGCGACCTGTGCTCACTTATGGTTCTGAGACCTGGGCCGTCGAGTAAGACGAGCTTGCTCTCCTTATTTTCGAACGGATGATTCTTTAAAGAATCTTTATTGACGACGGTGTTTGGTGTATTCGCTACAATAAAGAACTTTATAACATCTTTGACGACGCCAACATCGTCCAACAGGCTCTAATGGCTGGGACATGTGCAACGAATGGTTGACGACAAAACTCCAAGGTTCTTACAGAAGTCACAACCCAGTGGCAAGAGAAAACCCGGTACAGCGAGGCGACGTTAGTGGAGAAAACTTGTAAAGGACCTAGAAAAATAAGGGTTCTAAGTTGGACACAAGAAGCACTAAATACATTTCGATGGCAAAATGTACTCAAGGAGGCTAAGGCCCTCTAGAGGATGCATAGCCATTGATAATGGTGATGATGACTCATGCTGGCGCCAACCAGTGTTGAGAGGGCATCTTCCTGCTGCGAAGTACATAGCGACTAAAATAAGACATCGCGTACCGGACAGCACTCCCGATAGCTTTTACTTCTTAAGAAATTAGTTCCAAAATCACTATTAAATATTGTCTAGTATATTAATTTGTTTATTCTAGGATTGGTAGGTAGAAATAATGCTGGAAATGACTCTTCACTGCTACGAAGACTTGTATTAAAAAGCTAATGAATATGTTTCATGATTTTTTTGAATAATTAGTTTATAAATAATGAGTTATAACATTTATACTTTTTTTAAATAATGTCGTATCGTGTAATCGATTTGTTATTCTACCTTAACAGTTAAAACTAATTCGATAGAACGGCAAAATAATATCCATACCGATTATCCTACATTGAAAAAAATATATTAGTTTTTTTGATTTAATTGGTTCGAGCAAACTCCCCATGTCTCGAATTAACGATCTTGACTCAAGATTGCATTTCTTAAATTTGCGATGCTCATACGCTAAACGCACTTGTACCCCGAGAGTCATGACAAAAAGTCTCCACTTCAAATGGATCAGAATTGTTGAATAAAATATTTAAATATTTTTGTATTTAATTTGAACGAGCATATAGTTGGGAAGCCCAAAAAGACCATCCAATATTTTACGATTAAAGTTTTTATATCACTTAAATATAATCCTACATTCAGTTGGTCGAAGTACCTTAAATTTTTAAGTTAGAACAAAAGTTAAGAACTTTGCAATATATGTAAAACAAATGTATAATAAATCTTTATAAATGCGAGACATAAGTGGAACTAAATCTGTAGAGAGGGGGCTAAAAATGTCTGTCCTATTTCGGTCCCCCTGAAAATAGTTAATGAAATTTGTTTCCACGTTTACTTGGAATTGTACAATTTGTCTTGTGTTACAACTGTCTCAGTATTAATGTTGGGAAATATATTTCAGTATAATTAAAGCATTTTTCTCATTAGAGTTTAATGTAAGATTTTAGACATGATATGAATTTCTCTTTGAGCCTTTTATAGAATGTTTTCTACTAATTCTATTAGCTTAAGTGGAAATAGAAAATAAATGTCGGTAAGGAAACTGTTTAATACTTAAATTTTTTATAACTATATACCTATACAAACAATATATGTTCCTAGTAGTAAAAAAATCCGCTGATTCGGTATCTGCGATGTATCTGTAGCTGTATCGGTTTCGCGAAAAATATCTAATAGGCAAAAATATATAATAGGCTGAATCACGCCGACATTTCAGGTCTAATGCTTCCTTCACCATACAAGCGAGTGTTAAATGTGCATAGAATGAAAAGTTCATACGATCTAAAGGGTTGAGTTGCTCATTCTTGCCACTAGGCAAACACTTCGAGAAGATAGACAACAATAAGTATGCGATAAAACTGATGCAAAGATTTATCTATCTCATATTAAATTATAGATATTCGAGACCAACTAGTTAAAGTACATACAGCGGAAATCAAGTTTTATTTTTGTTTTACAGATTAAGTCACCGGTTGTTTGTATATTTAGCTCGCATTCGAAAGGTTCTAATTAGTACATACATATCTCTTCCAGATGCGAAAGTAACGTGATAAAAAGTTTAATATTTTTTCGGCTTATTGAATGGCTTTGCGATCGAAAAACATTTAGCCAGTTTGCAATGTTTATTGCTCAAAATACATTTTAAAAAACACCAACGAATTAGGTACAGTCGTGCCTATACCTAGTTCAGTATTACAAAACGTCTTTGACTTAAGTTTTACAGATTTAGATAGGGTTTAAAATTAAATCTATTAAGCAATACGTGAATGACTTAATGTGAATACTGTATTTGTTATATTCTTGACTATTTACTTCGGTATTTAATTTACAAAACAAATTAAGCAAAGATGACTTATCACACATCCGTTGCATCCAAGTAATTGATCGCAAATGGTATCAATGGAGGATGCGACGGCACGCAATGTCGCAACCCGTGAACCGTCACAACCTCCAGGCTATATAATGTGAGGTAGCAAGAACGCAATTTGCCTCTTAGAACGTGATATAAAAAAAGACAATATTCACACTTACGTTCATATTATAAGATGCATTGCACCCCAATTATAAATGAACTAATAATGATTGAAACAGTGGTGTGTCACGCAATACTTGTTGCGAGTTGGTTTATCATTCCGAAGCCGCGTACAAATTATTTGAAGAAGTCTATAAAGTATGAGGGTGTACAATTATTTAATTAATTGCCATATAAAATTCGTAATATTAGCGCGTTTAACCAATTCAAAAGGGCATTGAATATTCATATCAGAATGAGCCAAGAAGGCTAAAATTAGGACGGCTGCCAGATGAAAAGAGAGTAAACCAAACATACCTTATACACTCTCTTTAAATTAAAAAAAAATCCCAATTAAATAATTATTACGTTGGTACAAGCAAGAATTGTACTGATTGGGAAACACGTGTAGACTTTTATAGCGTACATACGGGAAATAAAATTACAGATCTTACGAAATAGACAACTCTGTTACGCCTAAAAATAAGTTAAACAATACGAGTTAACGACGTATTTAAGGAAACAAACCTTAAATACGAACTATAAAATTTACGACAATTTGATTTGTGTTTTATGAACAAAGATTAATCTAGAGAGTCTTACATTATTTGAAAACAAAATCAGCCTTGGTTATATGTTAATTTGTTTGTACCAACCTCCTAATCACTATTTTTCAGTGCCACATTTCTATCAGTGGCCTTGAATGTGGCTTTAGCGTGCGCTTCGTCTCCTGATGTTGTAGGTTCGAAGATTATATGTGCACCAATTTCTGTTTGTACAGCGAAGGAAAACATCGTGAGGAGTGATATGATCCCACCTAAAAAACAGTCAACAGCGTGAATCAAATATAGAAAGCTATGCATAGTAGATGAAACAAATGATCACGAAACTGATACAAATATCTGAGTTACACTGCTAAAATATCGTAAAACTGATTATTACATTATATCATAGTTTTACCCTCTCTAGTTAAGGCTATGAACATATAGACTGCATAAATTATGTTATAAGCCGGATGGAGTATTTTTTAGATATATACACTTACAAAATATATATCCGCGTTAATTTTTTTATTATAACAAAATGTCGAACACATTAGACATTTACTAATATTTTGATTTCGGTATATGTGGTATATATACCACAGATTAATATTTAAAAAATTACATCTAACAATAATCTAGTAAATAGTATGAACTTGGTAACAATGTGTAGTAAAACAAATATGGAATTTACTTAATTTATGGGTACATCTACCAAAAATAAAATTAATACGCATAATAAAACACCTTTTTAGATAAAAATTGGCTTAAGACTTATTAGTCTTCGAAACGAAGAGAGCTCATTCGGGAGCCCCTTAAATATTAACTTAGACTACCTTATCGAATAAACTGTGTATGTTTGTGATCAGTAACCGGTCGTTGTTTACAAAAACAATACAGAGGAAAATCGTAAGAATATTTATTTTACACCCCAATGCATGTCTGTATGACGATTGGTTTATTCCATATGGATCTTATAGTGCAGATATTTACTATTTAAAATTGTCTCTCTAAGAATTTAAACAAATCATCAGCTTAGGATAAGATTTAGACTTAGAACTACCTGCAATAGTTTAGTACGACATTGCTTTGGGTTAATTCATTAATTCAAACAAAATAAGAGATATAACAACATATATAACACCAATAATTCAACAAATATTTTATCTGTTAAAGTATACCAATACAATACAAAATATCATCAATTATGCCATAAACAGAGCTCATTTGAATAAGCCCGACTATCAGTTTGGAAGCTCGTGACAATGTACTTGCATATTAGCGTCTTTAAATTAGCATCTAAGCAATAGAATTGCTCGTTGCGGGATCAAACCACAACCCTCTGATTAGATGCTTGTGATTGTAAGGTGGTACTGGATAGAAATGTAATTTAATAAACATGTCTAACTGGTAATTGACTTAATTTTATTGCTATAGATTTTCCTTGAAAATTGTAATGTAATTATTATCACCAACACAAAGTAATTTGGGAGTCAAGAAGTGTATTAAGTGCCTTCTACCGAAACCTGAATACCTCAATGGGAGGAAGAAATAATAAAATCTATCGTATCTGTAAACAATGGTGTTCAATCGCGATTAAACCATATTAACTTTGAAGTAAATAAATAATACGATTTATTTCATACCTTAGTAGTTTTAGCACAAACAATGTGATATATGAAATAAAATAATGTTGTATTATACATAATGGTTTTGGACGTAAAGAAGGATGCATAAGTTACAACAACGTATAATTTTATACATATACTTGACGACTATCGCAGAATTTTCATGAAAAGCTTTCAAGGGGACAGAAGTCAAATTACATATGTATTACAAAAAAATCTTCAACATTTTTAGGTCTAGGCCACAGATTTCTGTATGTTTCGTGATCATTTGTTATTCTAATAGATAAGTAGGTGATCAGCGTTCTGTGCCTAACGTATGCCGTCGACTTTTTGGGTTTAAGGCAAGCCGGTTACCTCACGATGTTTTCCTTCACCGTTCGAGCGAATGGTCAGTACGCACATAGAAAGAAAGTCCATAGGTGCACAGCCGGGGATCGAACCTACGACCTCAAGGATGAAAGTCGCACGCTGAAGCCACTAGGCCAACACTGCTCTACACATATGTCTCAAGTAAATTAAATATTGATACGGGTTTAGATCATTTCCAGGACCTTCCATTTGCCTCTAACTTATCTTAAAGGCTGCATTTAGAATGCCTTTAATGTTGTTTCTGAATGTAACTAACATTCAGAAATAACGTGTTTTAGTTTAGTAATTGATATATTTTCATTTCATTCCATTCAAATATCAATCAATTGTCAAAAACATAGGCTAAAATGTTCAAATATCAAATCGCCCGAAATAACTGAAATGGAAAACTCATTTTGCATTTAGAACATTAACTAGCGGAAATGTATTTATCATATTTTAAGATTCTGCCTGATATGCCCGGAACATATTGTTCCAATATAAATTCCAATTATAAATAGTTTTTTTAATAATAGTAATCATTTTTTTCTGCAACCTCACAGGTAATCCTTTTCAATCAGCCAATAATTGTGAGTTTTTCAAACGAAAGGATTAGGATTAATTAAATTACATATCTCGTAATGGAGCACGTTCAAGATGTACAGACGAGTACAAAGCGGTTCGAATCAATCGTAAAAGCGACTGCCGACCAACAGATGTTAACATATGCCCATGTTTTCTTTATTTAAGAGATATGTTTGTTACTTTTTGTTCGGATCGACGGCGCCTTGCTCGCTCTCTTATTATTTATGGCCGCGAGTGTACCTTTGTTAGGATAATTTAATCCTGCTAGTGATTTAAGGGGTTGAGACGTTCTCGGTTTATACTAGACATACTCTGTGTCTTTAAAAGGAAAATTAAGGACAGTTTTCTTAGGTGAGGTCTTCTTTTTAACAAATATGCATTGATAAATGAAATTAAACCTGAATTATACTCCAATTTAATTTATTATTTGTGTATTGTGAATTGTGAGTTATCTGAATAAGGGCTTGTATATTTATTTACGACATAATATATAATTACATACACATCGTATGATACTCGCTTCAAAACGATAACAATATGTTGTATTTATGTAACTAACGTTTAGTTATCTTTATTAATTGTATAATAATCTGGTCGATTTCGTTCTAAATTTGATACATATATGTAGACACGGGAGACCAATGTTTGTATAATAACAGACACAGTCTACCGTAATTCAGAAAAAGACGCTATCTGCGCTGGCTCTGCGAAACGTGTCTTGGCCTCCGAAACGAGAAACTTCCTGTGCCACAAAAAAAACAGATACGTATAAAAATTAATTCAAAATAAAATAACCTTAAAATTACTCGGCATATTGCACAGTTTATCGACTATGACCTGACATTTGTATCTTTAGTAAAGTTATCTAACCCCTTCCCACAACCCAAAACTTAAATGCACAGTACAAACTTTTCACATAATTCACGCCACTCGATTTGTTCCATGTATATTATTTGTGATCTCTGATACGTATACCCCATGATTTATAGCGGCGCGCTAAATCTTTGTTTCATAGAATTTTATGAGAGCCTATTTTCTTACCGATCGGGTATATATGATTAAGACACTGGGTCTGCGGCTTTCGATGACCTGTGACGGAGGTAATCGCTGTTGGAGGTACCGCACTCACACACCACACGCGAGTTTCTTAACAAGATATCTTTAGACGTGGACGTTTTTAGTTGTATATTTAGATTAGTAAGTTGTTAGTTAGGTAAATAAATAATAATAATATTTAATAAAAACGTGTGTTATATTTAGTTTCGGGAAGCGAAAAGGATGTTACCTCTTCCCGCATGAGGCGATACTTGGACGCACCATGCAACATTTGCATATTTGCAAGTCCAATAACCCTGCCACATAAGGCAGTCTCACAAACGCAAAATACCCCCGGTATAAGAAAAAAATGATTTTAATTACACAAGAGTGATAAAATCGGTATAGGCATTTGTAGGCCAGCTTAATATGCCAACATTGATACATGTCAGTGCAATATATGTTTTATATGCTATTTCGATATATGTAGTTATTTTAATATTTGGATTGTGTTGTGTAATATATACATATATCAATAATAGTAAGAAAACGTTTATTTACAATGAAAGTGGTACATTCAGATTGTATAATTATAAAAAAAGCACAATTAGGCATTTAAAAATATCATGTGCAAACGTCATATTATAAAATAATGTAATAATAATAAGAACAGTTAAGTTATTTATAATTGTTATCAAAAATTATGGTCTGAATACTCACCCACACTATAAAGCTACCTTGTCTTTAAAAATTTAATTTAATATTGAAATTGGAATCGCAATACAATCCACGTAACACGTACATGTAACAGAATACCAATGCCGGTAACAGATCTTAAAAACGAATAAAGGATTAATTCTTGTCGTTTATTTTGAACAAATTATAATATTTGCATTCTCTATATAGAAGTTTTGCAAGATGTGCTTTAATATAAAAAGGACCAAGGCTGACACTAGCAATTAAAGTGCTGAATTTTATGACAAAGGCCCGATGTCCAGTTATAAAGTTCGTGGACTTGTAAAGATCGCTTTCTGGGACTCTTTGTTCGAACTTTCTGTTTACTTATTGTTACTGAATTCCAAGTTTCTTTTATTCTTACGTTTGTTTGTAATAGTTGTGCAGACCCATTGTCTTATTTTACCGCATATGAAACAACATATTCTTCGAATATTTCTTAAAAAGTTATTGATTTCAAGTATTAATTTCATTCATTATGATTAAGTCAAATGTATATATAAATATGGTGTGCAAACCACATGTTAATGATAAATGTCATTATATTTTATTGTAATTCTATTATATGGTAATATAAGATTCTGTAGATCAGCCCATAAAGTTTATTACTCTAGGGACAAACGTAAATAAAAAAATAATCTGGGGTTCGAACACACGACCTCCAGATCGTCGAAAGTAACTTCTCTTGTTTTGGCGGCCAGAACTTGGTTAGCTCCAGCGTAGTAAGTATTATATCAAACTATAAGGGTAACTTATATACTTTTTACTTAAAGGTAAAAGCCAGACACTGAGAATTTACTATGACTACCGTATGTAAAAATCCAATATAATAATTCAAGGTATTCGTCTGCGAAAATTAGATTCTTTCAAAGGAAAATTTCACTTTTCTCAAATGAAAAAGAATCATATTGGTATTATAAAAACGTCAATCAAGTAATATTCAAAGAAGTTCTGAGGTGTCACTTTTGACGTAGGCAAAGAAATATGGACAGCCTGTCTCGTACTTCGTAAGAATACGAAATTGATCAAATTCTTATTCTCTAAAGAGACTTTTTGCAACGAGAATTTATTGGAATTTCAGGGTTCGTTACGAACATGACAATACTTGCGACCATTAGACCTTTGTTATGAAGACAACTACCTACCTTACCTTCCAGTTAAGGTAGAAAGATTTTAGTACCTGTTTCTCTGTTGTTCCTTCCAATTAAATAGTAGTAATACTAAACAACACGAAATTATAAAAACATAAGACCAAGAGACATCAAGATACGAGCAACATATAACAGATCGTATGGCCAGAGGCGAAAACTAAAATTATTTATTATTAAATTGATATATATATATTATATATATATCAAATGAGAATTGATACAGCGGCGATGGTGGATGAAGTTGGCGCAGCTTAACTCATAATATGTCGGACCTACTTGCCTATTACGAAGAAATATAATGATGACGAAACAAATACAGAAATCTTAGCCCATTTCCTAATGTAGCGTTAATTATTAATTCTGTATTTTCTTGTAAAATCAAGTTAAGGAAAACTTAACAATAACAGAATACTACAAATAACTAATATTTGTGAAAGATGTGTGGGTAAACAAATTGAGAGATTTTTCAGAATTGTCAACAAATATTTAATTCAATCAAATATATATTTAATATTTATTGATTAACTGCTTGATTTATTTTTTTCCAGTTACGCGTAACGTACCTAAGAATACAGACGTGGAGAAGTGATTATTATATAAAATGTTTCCTCTTCTGAGATATTCTCGAAGCGCAATTTTTGAGTCTCATATGGTTTTCTCACAATGTTTTCTTTTACTGTATAAATAAAAAAAACTTTAAAACAGACTAGTATCGCGTATTTGTATATTCTATTTTTAAATTATACTTTTTACATCTGTTTTCGAAATAATGTTTTGTTTATGGCGCACATTACTTGCTTTGCTTTCACAAAAAATTCTATGTTTAAAAAAATCTGCTTGCTTCTAATATATCGCTAATTAGCATTCAGTGACATCGAATGTATCATATATTATAATATTACATGTTAAAATCACTTCTGTAATACCGAGAAACATAGTTAAATGCGTTATAAGCCTTCGTCCTTTAGAACTGAATTTGCTGTAAATTCTGTACACTCTTCATAATGAGTACTCTCATCAGACTGCAGTCTCGTAATTAGGTTACACATACGACGAACAGCGAATTTCCGGTTTCTACGAAAACTGAGAAATGCTTTATCATAAGTGAAAACTATTTACGAAGGATGTCTAAATTAGTAAAACGTTAAATGATTGATTAATATATATAAATGGGAATATTCTCCCTCAAATTTTTGCTTAAGTCTATATGGAATGGCAATTGTGGGATTGACTCCAACGGCGGTAACCTTGGATCTGATAAAAAGTCGACTACAGGCGCTTCGAATCCTACGTTCTATACAAGTTCTTCAAATATCATATTGCATGACTAGATATTACTTTTACGCTAAAGTAAATTATAAAAAACTAAGCTTAGCTGTTTAATTTTCAAAAAATAGAACACTAAGCGCCATCTATAGTTCTCATAAGCCCTTATGTCAAATTTTAACGTCATTTACGTCAACACGTTTTTGACATTCTAAGCGCTCTCCTAATCTTACCCTAGATAGTTGACCTTCAGGTAAACATGTTGTTCCGTAGCCTGGTGCCAGTTGTGGTACCAATGAGTCATTGAACAACAATGCCCTACAATGTTTATTTTCTTAATTGAGTACTACCACCTAGCAAAATCTTTATTAAGAGTAATAAATTTACTTGAATATGATTAACCTTATTATTAATATAAACAAAGGCGTATTTGCAAACTTAGGGGCTGGTTTGGGCTTCGCGAGTTGCGTTAAAACCTAGACGTACTCTTATAAATTTTTCGACCTATTAATAGATAAAGCTCACGCTCAAACCCAAAAATTTACGACCTGTATAAGGCACAGAGGTTTATCACATACCTGCCTATGAGTAAGTTATACGTTATGAAGAAAACAGATGCAGAAATCTGTTGCAAAACAAAAGTTGGATTTCTGGTATTAAAATCTTCAAATATCTATTCAATTACGTTCTTGTCACTGTCGTAACTTTTAATGTAACCGTGATAGCCATTATATTTAATGATATTGTTACGTTTGAAGATGAGTATCTGCTTACGAAGACAAAAATCAAATAACAGGGCAAATTCTCTGTTGGCGCAACCTTTACTGAAGACAAGTCTCTATTACCATAATTAAAGCCAGACAACCTACAGCTAATTCTGAATTAATTTTGTTCCGATAATGGAAATTAGTGATTAAAATGTTAATAGTAAAGGCTATTCCAAATACGTCGCGGTGAGAATTTTAAATGGATGCGGTATTCAATTTTTCATTCATAAATAATTAATCCAACGTGATGGCAGATTTATATGATAATACAAAAATAATACGTAAAATTTAATTGTAATAGAACTTTGACGATTGCTTTTAGTTTTTATGCTGTAATTAATGTTCAACTAGCGACGTCGCGACGCGTTGGAAGTTAGCTTCATAATCCTCTTTTATTTTATTAAGTTTGGCTTATAATTCAGACACTAATGTACTGGTTAGAATAGTGTACATTCTGCTGGATTATAAGCCCACTACTAATAGAACTCAAATACATTAGTATTTTTTAAAAGTATTTTAAATTTTATAACATTTGGATTACCTTATTATACTACTACGATAATCATTCCATCGAAGTATTTCCGAACTTATTTAAACGCACTTGCGGCTTTTTATCACAAAATCATGTGTCATGTGAAAGTGTGAATATATAAAAAAAACTTTTAAGTATTTAACAGTTTTTATGTGTTAGGAAAGACATATCCAAAAATATATAATCATGTTTCTCTTTTCCCAACAAAACTGAGTCTGCAAAAAGCAAGTCTGTAGCGCAGATTGTGGGTCTTCAACTGCAAACACGTTTACAATAATATGTGGAGGTTCTACCTAATGCCCACGTAGAACCAATCTAACGTGCTTGTGAGCCTTTGCATTTAACAAAGCTCGCGATTACTTTGAGATTTTATAAAATATTTTTTATAGGTTTATTTTTAATAGCTACAACTAACTAATTTAAAACTATAACACTATAACAAAGCGAGAAATATAAATGGTCACTTACTAAGGAATTTTGGATTGCTAGGTGAAACTGTGAGTAACATAGGTGCTAGGGGCGACAGGTAGAATTTAAGTGGAAAATTTATTGCGTAACTTACACATTCTAGAAATAGCAGAGCCAGAACCTGGGACGGTTCTACGAAAGGGAATGGCAAAAGGTTTAAGAGAATAACGAGGAATCCTTAAGTTTACTTTTGAGCTAAATTATACCTCCTGTCTATGGGCAACATTATAAAGTGATATATTCTTTTTGGATAAGTCCCACCGAGTAGTGTATGTATGAATTAAGTTAATTTATTTCAGTAATATATAAATGTTTCCTTTTATTACCAATTATACAATTCTAAAGTAAAACTACAAGGCTATAAAATATAATTTTTTTCCCACCTCAACTGTACGTACTGACGTATTATTAAATGCTTCACGTCTGATATTCTTAACACAATAATTTGTGACGCTAATGGAAGCCTAATGACCAACATTATTGTATTATTCACTGCACGTTCTTCGCATTGCAGTTCCTGTTAAAATTCTAACACTAAACCTGGAGTTATTTAATAAGTTTTTCGTTTCAAAACAATAAGATTTTTTTACAAACACGCACTCAATCATAAAATTGACTTAGATATAAATGTGTGGTATAAAAATAAGCAGCCCGCATCACTGATATTACGAGTTGCTCACTCCGTCTAATCACAGTACTCATCTTATCCGGTACTCTCTTGACGAGAGCGGTCGTGATCGCTATGTAGTAGTGGTATTAAACGGGGCAGATGTCATGCGCTTCACGACGTTTCGCCATCGTTGCCTATTAGTGGTCATCCTGCTACACTCATTGAGTGTACCTCCTACGGCAGACTTGATCTGGTCAGTCCAACGCGTAGGTGACCTTCCGCGCAGTCTAGTGCCTTCCATCTTCCACTGGACGACAAGGCGTCCTATGGACTGAACACCACGCCGAGATACGTGTCCGAAGAATGTAAGGATGCTAGATTGTACTGTTGAAAACAAACGCTGCTTACCTACTGCAATACCGAGTTCTTGAAGTATCGAGAAATTTGTATACTATAATCATAGTACTAGCTCGTGAGAATTTAAATCAAGGTGAAGATGGAACTGTGTGTCTGATTCTTATTCAACACTAACACTATCTGTAATATTATATCACGTGTGAAAGAATTGAAAAATTAAGTATCTTCTAACATAAAATTACCGTAATTTTCACCCCAAGGATGGTGAACTCACCAGAATAAAAAATCGCTTTCTCACATGTATTATGTAAACAAATAAAACAAAGGAATTAAAAGCACAAAGCTGCTTGAGGTGAATAAATGTCTTGCTAAAAATTGTCCTTAAAGAGTAAATGCTGCTAGTAATTGTTTACTAATTATATTTCTTACTTATTACAGAAATAGGTAAGTTTACTTTTATTATTATTTATTCCACAATTAATTATTAAATACCTGTTTTATATCATTGATTGACTTGTTTTTCTTTAAACTAAACATATAAAAAAAAATATCTTGAATCTAAATGGACATGAAGGAAGTCGCAACCTAGAAAAAATAATTGTGGAGGAAAGATATTGTGCGATTCCTCTAACCTTAATGGAGAATCCTCAACCAGCCAATCCAATGGCTCTAGTGATTAAGATTGAAAAGTTGTATATCCTTAGCGGGCGGAATAACTTCGTTAGCTCGTATCGAGTCGTTTCATTGCGTGTAGCCGTAGCTTGCAGTTGTCGCTACAATATGTATGAAGTTTTGTAACACCCAATTCTCTGCAGTTCTGCAGCTGCCAACCTGGATGAATTTTTCTTTACCAGGGAATTGAACCCGAAGAGAATGTCGTACAACATAAATTATGCGTTCAGGAAATCAATGGGAACTATGTTATGAATATGTAATCTACTTCTAAATAGAAAGTACTATTTGTATTGCATAGTTGATATATAGCAGGGCTATATAAAATCACGATAAAAAAGTGCACAGCGATAAAAACATTACATACATAAAACTTATCATACAGGAAAATCAATGAAAACCATTTTCAAGCATCTTTAACCCATCAAACGTGCTCTGTGTAAAAATAATTGAAGCACATAAATATCATGAGGGAAGGCGAGCAATTTGCAAAAAGCAATTGCAGCCATACATCACTGTCTTATCGGAGATCTACCCGTCGAATGTGTGAACGGTAACAGCTAACAAAATAGCTTAAATAAGTCGCGGTGTCATAAATCATTTTAAGTTCTTACATGCATTATACCAGAGAAACTACATTTGTATGACAAACTCCCTAAACGAGTGGCAATGTTTTTAACTCACTCATTTCACTAATAAACCGAATTCAAAGTTGAGAAAGGTTAAAATAATATCCTCGCAACTTATTGACAGACAAGTTGGCGGAAGTCTATAATCATCTGTGCTTTATTATTTCTTTTCAGACGTGATTTAAAATGAAAAGGATGTCTGGTGAGATAGTAAGAGCAGTAATAGAGGTATTTACTTAATTATTAATCATATATATTACATACATATTATATATATAAATATCATATGAATTTATCGGTATGAATTTTTTAACAGTTCAGTTAAGAGTTAATAACAGAATTAATAAAGAATAACCAGTTATGCATATTTTAGGGAAGGTTATAAGGGGGGTTCTTACTATAGAATATTTTTATTTTCTTACTAAAATCTACGTCATCAGACACAGAAGACTGATCCCTGCTTGTCACTAAAATTATCAAAAAGCGATGCAATCTGCGGCAGAGGGACCAAAGGGATTATTACTATTACATATTAATAAGTTTCGGTAGATTACTAAAAGAAAATTGTCACTATAACCTTAAAACAAAAAGCGTAAAACTTTTTGTTCACCATCAACTTTTAAACAAACAGTACCAATGGAAAAAATTAATGAGTTTCAAAATATTTTACTCTAACAGTGGTACAAATAAACGTGGTATAAAATGTTATACCAAGAATAACTGTTCATACTAGCGTTATTCCAGCCGCCATCCTTGTTTAAGTCTGACATAACCTAAACTAACGAAAGCCGGTTAAACAATGTATTGAGAGGGAACTAGTTCATGGTAAATTACATGGAGACTCTGGCTATGCTTACACTCCTTATTTATTTACACCAGTTCTAAATCCGACTACTCATAAAGAAGAAGCATACAACTATGCCCACATTAGAACTCGCAACAGTGTAGAGAGATGTTTTGGCGTATGGAACAACCGATCAGGGGATTCAGAACATCAACAGAACCAAGATGTATATAGTATCATTGGCTGTCTTGCATAATATAGCCTTTAAATTGAAAGACGAACCTATCTCTGATGATGATAGTAAGACCCTGGCTCCACCACCAACAGCACCCTAATCTCAAAACAGAGCATGTTCTCTTGCTGCGTGGAGCAGCAGTGAGGGCCTTATTTATTAAAGAAAACTTTGAAGTTTGATAGGTTTTTAACAATTAAGTTATTTAAACAAATAAAACATTATTCTATTGATTTTTAAGTGATAACTAAAGTCTTTAATAGAATGTATGTCTGTAATTTTAAATGTATATTGTATTAGTGTTCTTTTTGAAGATGCTCATTTTCCAGAGCTTGAATACTATGCATATCTGCATATAAGGCTACCCCGAAACTAAAACTATCTTTACTTGGTTTCTGTAACAAATAAGAGAACATTAATTCAGGCATGCACAACTAAAACAAACACTTCTCTGTTATTTCGCTCCAAGCCTTCATTTTCTCCTTTTTCGTGATCGTACTTAAAACTTTGTTTTCAATTATGGACCGATAGGGTCGTAATATATTTCTAAAAAGCTGCTGTAATAGAACACAAGAAACAAATCAAAATTCAACAAAAGCAACATTCATATTTTAGTTTTACTCGACATTCACAATACTACTTACCTACGCGTCTTTCTTCCAATTAATCTAGCCTTTTCTTTTATTATTAGGCATTTTAAAATGTTTTAAAACTGATTAATATGATCAATATAAACAACCTCGGATAAAATCAAAATCACAGCGACTGGAAACGTCAAATTGACAGAAATACGATTATCAAAGACAATTTTCTGTTTTTTTCTTAAGTTTATCAATGAAATGCGGCGTTGCCGTCTTGTGCCTATGACATAATGGAGGAATAGTTATACCAACGTTGTAACGAGTTTATAAGTAAGTAATTATGATCTCCTTATTCTTAGCTTATTCTAAGTGTAACTATTATTAGTATAAGTAAGTTTTTATTTGTACCACTGTAATAGTTCGTCCAGAATTTATTGAACCACGAGCAAATACGATATGAAGAAAGCGATGTAATTACGTAATGGGGAATAGGGTACATACTCGTATATTTGTGTTTATTGATTTTTTACAACTTTCTATGCCTGACACATAAATTTGTTTATGATACTCTGCATACAGGAAGCCATACTTTGCATGCACAGTTTATTACACTATAAGAACAAGTGTTAATAACTGCCGTTATATAACTTTCATGCATGCCTGTCAAGGTGAAAACAAGGTCCATATTGTGTAAAACAAATGAATAATGTAATTAAATTTCAGATTAATATCAAGCAAGACCCTGAACTAGGTTCATTGGCTCAATAATTGTCTGCCTAAACATTTATCTATAGAGAGCTCGCATGTATCTGCTTAATTAAGCTCTAATTGAATAAACTTAATCATTATGGAGTGTGTGTTAATTTCGTATAGTGTATTATTATTTGTTGTACATGGCTTGTACAGCAAATAATAATACATTATATATATGTGCATGTCATGGCAGTTCACAGATTATACGTAAAGAATTAACGTGAATATTTTTAAATTTGTGTTAATTTTCTTTTTATCATTAGAATGTGGATTAAGAAAATTGTAAATATTATATATTTGTTTAGTTACATGAATAAATATTTTTGGCAAATACTCTTTTCCTCGCGTTCACTTTTTTGTAAAATGACATAAGAGTGAAAAGGACTAAACATTGGTATCGAAAATTATTACAGGCGGAGGGAAATTGTATCTTTTATCTGTTAAAACCTAATCATTAGGTCTACGCATCTCCACTGCCCAAGTTATTTGCCTGATAATATAAACATGAATTTGTAGATACACATGCTGTTGTTCACTGACACTGGACTGGTGGTTTTCGACCAGATTTTACTGGTCATAGACTGGGGCGAACCCAGAAGAAGTTAATGACCCACTTTTGTAGTATTGGTGGAACTAATTATTGCAAATATAAATCGTTTAAAAAACTGAACTAAAAATGTTTTACTCCTTCAGCAGGTATTATGAACAATACAAAGGCGGATTTCTTTTGCTACTTAATTATTTAAGTTAATATTTAATTGCAAACGATAAATTATGTGGCTATCAAAATGATAGAGTAACTCGATTTGTACTAAAGATTTTTCTGAAATTATAAGACAGAAGCGTTTGATATAATTTTTTTGTCATAATTCTTCCACTAGGCCAAACGAGTGAGTTACTTAGAATAAAGCGCTGACCATGGCCTGACACCTGATACCTGCAACTCCCGGATAGATATTTCTGTAGAAGAGAAATCCAAAATAGTTAAATAATTAATTACGAACTAGGTAATTATAGTAGTACTGTAGTTAATAATTTTTAGTCTCTAAAACTTCATGAAATCCTGGAAGAGATTATTTAAGTGGTGGACTGCGGTGCGCAGTGGAGAGCTGGAACACTGAGGCGCGCCTGCCCGTAATAACAATTAGTTATCTAAATCATTAAATTAATGTAATTTTATAATTTTTTTTCTGAACTAGATTACTTGGCTTGCGATAAAATATATCGTGTGAATTTCAAAATCATGTATATATCATGTATAGTCTATATAAATTCTATCTATATAATCTATATAAATTTTCGTCATAAAATGTATTCAAAGTGTCAAAAATTGGCTGCGTTTGGATTTTTTTCTACCCAGGCCAGTTATTTCAATCGTGTATCGATCTTTCAACATGTAATATTCATAAACTACTCAACTTCACCATATATTTTTTCCATTCGCCCTACTTCAAGAAATGATGAAAAAAATGGAAAGAAACAATGTACTTTTTTTGAGTTTAGCGACCGGATAGGTCCAGTTGCTCCGTGTAAATTTAATTTTATTTACTTAAACCCTTAAAATGTTCAATACTGCGAAGTTGTTTCGGATTCGTTGCCGGTGAATAATATTATATGATTATGAGTTCACGCTCTAACGGTTTTGTTTCAATCAAAATACAAAATCATAATTCAAAACAGGTTTATAATATTAGCTTACGAATTTAATTATACATTTGGTTCATACAAAACTGTAACAGAAGCCTGGAAATAGTGACAGCCTATTGTTCTATGTAATGTATTTTTAATATGCCTTTTGTAAGTGTGAGTAAACAAATATTAGTTTTTGTGTAGATGAGGATTTGTTACCAGTGAATAAAATTATGTGACTAGTTTTCGGTAGGTTCAAAAGTAGGTACATTATTGAAAAACTCATCTCAATTCTAACATACATACGAGTATCTAAACTCGTACACGACGAAAATCTCCTTTTTTAAATTGCTAGTTTATAAACAACGCTTGCAGCCTCATTTTGTACCGTACATAATTCGATAAAACTCCGTTTCCTTAGGAACAGCGACCCTTATCAACTGTGTCAAGTAACTTGGATTCCTTAATACACATAGTGTCACTTTATGTGCTATAATCAGATACCATTTTGAATTCACGCACTTAAAGATAAAGTTCAAAATGGCCTGCGTATTCCTAGAGCTCATGGCAGACCCTTGAAATTTACTATCGCCCTAACATTAAGTTAGCATTAGTATATTGTTTTGTTTCGTTATTTCAATCAAACTACTCAGGTAGGGGATTCAAAGATAGAAATGGGGTGATAAATACATTATCTATTTAGGGAACATTGAATATATTGTTTGAAGAGGAATCTTTTGGTTAAGCATAAACTTTTTAACATAGCTCGTAAGGTCAATCAGATCTTTGTTTCAATGACCGTAATTTACACACACAGTGTCTGTAATACGTTGTTGATGTTTTGTGTCTCTTCAATATCTCTTTGGAGGGTTACGTTTCTAACTATACATATTGCTAATTTGCTCTTTCACTTCCGTAGAAATTACTTGAAAAAAAAATGAATTACTTTTTATAACATTATGTTTAAGATACCCTCTTTAATAATTTATTGCCGTATCGGTTGGGGATAGGAAATGTTGATGAAAATCTGTAAAACAGGGTAGAATTTTTAAATACTACTGGGATGGGATGTGCTTAAAATATAGCGTGTTTACTTAAGGCAAACTTTATAAAATAATACGTCAGAAATTTTTGATTGTATTAGATTGAATGTTTCTAAATATAATGTATATAGTAAGGTTAGAGCTTAGTTTAATTAGCAACTGCCACGGTTTTTATATATATTTAGCGTTTGTTATCACTTTTGTGTTCATCATCATCATCTTTAATAAGTAGAAATGTAGTATATAATACTTTATTTCACTTTTACTGAATTAAATTTTCCGCTTCCTTTTATTGAGGATAGCGGTTCAGTTCACATGTTGAGTATAGAGAAATTATTTATGTTAACTAAAACATCAAATTGAATACTGTTGGCTTAAGAGTGCCGCAATAATCTCCTAGTCAGCTAGTATATGCTTTTGAGGTAGAATGCCAAGATACCTTGGACTAAAACAGTTTTTTGTTTTGCAATTAATATTTATTAAGCTGATTGATAAATCATTTTTAGTAACCAATGATCGTGTTAATCCTAGCATTTATAATTCAAAATATAGTTTAAATTAATTTATATTTTAAAAAGTTTTTTAGGTTTGGGCCTCAGATATCTGTTTCATGTAATCAATCTAATAAGCAAGTAGATGATCAGCCTCTTGTCCTTGACGTACGCCGTCGGCATTTTGAGTCTAAGGCAAGCCGGTTTCCTCACGATGTTTTCCTTCACCGTTCGAGCAAATGTTAAATGCGCACATAGAAACAGTCCATTGGTTCACAGTGCACACACGAGAATCGAACTCAGCGATGAGAGTCGCACGCACAGAACACTACTCTCAATTATAACTTAATGTACCGCATTAAAAAGAACCAAGTATCAAGGCTAATAGATATGAGCCAACAAATTGAGAGAATAGGATATAACGCCGTCCCAAAGTTAATCCACTTTCCCGCCAATTACTAACTCACAAAACGGATTATAATATTAGCCTGACCCAATTTCGCTAAGGTGTTGGCTATCTATTGTCGGCTATGACAGATGACACTTTAATGAAGGAGTACATGGTCTATATCTTTACTCGCATGATACATCTAAAACAATTAGAAGTTTTGAGAACGAATTTTCAAAACTTACGCAGGTCGACTTTTGATCGCATTAAACTTAGGTATTAGTTGTTCTTTTAGTGACTCTTCATGTAACATTGGTGGTTGAGCGTCAGTTACGTGAATCGCGACTTGTCCTGTGCTAAGGCACAAGCCAATCAGTGCAGCAAGTCATCCCATTAGCCGTTTACGCTGGGTTTTACCTATTTTAATTAACCCAGGATAAGTAACCCTATGATATTAATGCCATTTATGTAGACATATAAATTTTGTTTGCTATTTGTAACATATTCTCTAACATTTTTCCCAATTAGATGATGCATGATTTATGATTACACCAATTGTCTGTATAGGTCATACAATTTATAAATAAAGCTTAAATAGATAATTGAGTTGACATTATAATATCATACACGGACTAAATTAAAATTTTATTATACTTTTAAGTTATTACTTGCCTTAACTCTAGTACTTCACAAGTGTAACATTCGTGATGTAAATTGCAAAACTCGCTAATTAACTCGTCGCTCGTAAAGGGATAGAGGTCAAAAATTTTATGGAGCATTTTACATTCATATTAGACTGTGAACATTGCGGTGATTGTTGATAATTTTATCTTGTGTAGTAGTATCATAGTAGGTTCTTAGATATTGCAGTTTTTAAAGCGCGTTTATTGATAAAACAATGAGTCATTTATAATGGAGTATTTAGTATGCAAATAATTTATCTTTTTATGCGCATGAACGGCACAATCATCCGCTCAATCCAACAGCGGGTCAATAGAGAGTTGGAAGAAAACACTTTTTTTCCGGATTGAAAGTATAATATTTTTAATTAATTAATAATTAATATACATAATTTGAAATTTTTGCCACGTTTCGCGTGCTTTACAGCGTGCGTGTAGTAATAGTAGTGTAGCGTGTTGGTATTTCTCCGGATGTGAAGTCAGCGGAAAATCCCACAAAGGGGGTTTATGACCATCCACATCTGGTATTCGCGTAATCGCAGGGACCATTTGCGTGAAGTCTTACTAAAGCAAAGTCGTGAAAGAAGTTCCCCCGTGATCGGTGGTTTCAGAACCGAGCTAATCGGCATGGTGGTCGTTAAAATCGCAATCACAATTTCAGCGGTAGGAATTTTTCCTTCAGCCTTTCGATCAGGGAATCTGTAGCCGTTTGAATGTGTTGTTAAGACAAACATCAAATTCTATCTAAAACATTTATGCACTTAATCTGCGATACACAGTTATTATTATTATATAAAAAACTAACTTGTTCCGGTTCCGTATACAACGCACTCTATTTCTATGATAAATTTTTTTTGCTACTACAAGCAAGCACAATTATTAATGGAAAAATACAGTAAACTTTTTCCTTTCCAGCGATCTTTACAAAGACGTTACTATTTATAAAAGTCCATTTTATAGAGGAAACCAGACCGCGATCACGACTCGTCATCGATCAAATTCAACTGGTTCTGGTATCAAAATGTACTTAATATTGTCCTCCCGATAAAATATGATCGGTGACATTGACAAATCTGTTTCTAGTCACAACATGCAGGTATTTTTTCAGACAAATGTTTAGGAACTATGCCGATTTAGTTTGCTCAGGGGCATGGAAAACGTTACGTGCTGTGAATGCTGTGAAATATTTGCACATTTATTAGTAACCCCTTGACAATTTATTATTTGTGATTGTATACTATTATACTTATATGTTATGAAATGTCGAAAAAATAATATTTTTGTGCGGTTTTCACAAATAGATCGTGTCGTTATTTAATGTGTGTTCTTCATAGGCTTTAGTCCTATACATGCGCATATATATTATAAAACAATAAGTCTTTATTCACTAGTATAGATATATATACTAGGGGGTGTGATGTCAACGTCACTAGAAAAAGATAATAGCAACTTTTATATGCAGGTGGTGCAGATGTCCTTAGGCGGCGGTTAGCACTTATCTAACCCGTATTCCATAAAAAAGCGATAACTTAAAAAATTCAAATGAAAAGTTAACAACGGCAATTTGAAAATGGAATTCTGATTTTGTAAATTCAAAGTAATTCTTCGCTTTTATTCTAGACTAAATTATTCTAGAAGTATTCACTAAGCTGTAGTTCACACGCAAACAAAAAATATTCAAATTTACAATTCCCCTTATCGTGTCATAGTATTTATCTCACTGAATGAGTGACTGACTTTGACAGATCGTCTGATGTCTGCTAAATAAGCCGAGAGTTCGTGATTACTTGTGACGCGCTCAACCTTTTTCGGTGACACTTGTTGTTCATTATTTATTACCTTGATATAATGGCGTAGCGGTTTGAAATGTTTCGCTTTATTACATACAAACTGACTTTATTATATAAAAAAAACAATAAGCCTTTATTCATCCACATTGTATTAACATTCATTTAACAAAACTACTCTAAGATGCGACCCCTAGAGCTTTCTCTATTAGAGGAAGGCCTCTTCCAACTTTTTCCACCTTATTTATTTTATTTACGCATTTAAAACCCCCTTTTACGGTGGAAAAATAGGAAAAACCAGCACGCCACGGAAGGCTGATAACCAGGCTGATCATCTACTTGCCTATTAGAACAAAATAAACGTTCACGAAATACAGATACAGAAGTCTGTGGCGCAGACCCACACGGTTTTGCCCCTTGGTTTATTTAATAGATAAATAGTTTATAAATTCATATCTTAGATCAGTGACATTAACAGTCATTCAGTATTTCTTTAGCGCTGTTATACTAAATTTCTGAAGCTGAAAACGTATTATATTGACTTCAATTCAGCAATAGCTTTTTGCAATTTAAAGTTCGTATCTATAAGTCAGTTAATAAATATAATTTCGTTGTAAACATCCTTCAGACACTAATAAACCATAAAGATATATTTAGTTTGATTGCTGACCGTCCTTTGGACTCCGTATAATAGATTCATTGCTTTAATTTATGACATAAAGTCCTGATTCCTAACCATCTGTTAGGGCTAATTTAACCTCTGGGGTGTCAACGTTAATTCAGTTTCGTTGCTGACCGTACTAATTGACGCCGCATAAATCATGTTAGGCCCGATCCAGACATACATATTGATTCATTGCTTAAACTTCGCTACTTGCAACTTAGAACCGTCATTAATATCGACGCGTGTTTAATAACTTTGATTTATGACTAGTAACTGAATCTATATTGAAATTTTTGGAACTAAACCTAAAACCTTATTCGTAAAAAAACACTATTTAAAAAGGATGGACTAGTTACATGGGTAACAGTTCTCTATAGAAGTTTACGATTTCCGGAAAATAATACATTGGGGTGTCTTTGATCCCTTGGAGGATTATGGCATACACGATAGCCCCCTTTCACGTCCAAGTTTATTTCCTTCGGATCAGAGTCTTTGGCCGTGGCGAAGTTAGCGCCTGGTATATAGTACCTGTGTCCCCAGAAGTGGTGCTATCCTCAATGACTAAATAATATACAGTGTTTGCTGTCAACGCTGCAACTTTTTTAACTTATTAACTATAATAATTATATTATTAACTGCCATGGCGTCTTTCCTTTAATGTACCCAACATTATTTGTCTTAGGGTTGGATAAATTGGAAACCAGACGGGACTTACAGTTGGCCTACTACATAATGAAAGTCTTGAGGGGTGTAGTGTGCTCCAACTAGGTTTCTTGGTATCTATGGGATATGTGCGACGGCGAAGGCTGGGTCATTTGCGATACCAAGGTCAAGAACCAGTCTGTTGCACAGATCCCCGTTACCTATTATATATGTTGCGCCTACTGAATGCTGTCTTCGACATTATCGACATACTTATATGTTCGCAGAGTGAATTCACAGTAGCGATATTGTGTATAATATGTGTTTAATATTATATATGTACTTTATTAGATTTTATTTAATGTTTTATTCAATATTCTACATTATCCTATTGGCATAGTCTGTAAGGATAATGTATGTATTTCTGTAGTAAATAAGTAAATATTAGTTTTCTATTAATACATTGTTGTTACTATTATTAGTGTGTTGAATAAGAATAATATTATCTAAATATTATTGTATTTAGTGTCCGAAATTAAGATTAGTCACAGAACATACAAATAAAATCTTTGCTTTTTAAATATTACGTAATATGACATACGGTAAGTCTTTTTAAGCTGCAAAATCCAACAGTATTTTCAAGTTAAGTTTAGTCTAAGAAAATAAATTCCCAAATCACAAAAACCCGTCGCAAGACGTAAGTACACGAATGCAAATAAAACGTTTGTTTAAACTTTTACGCTTTCCGGATAAACTTACACTTGGTGACAATTGGGATTGTACAGACAATATTAACCTCTAATTCTGCGATATTAAGTCGAGGTTCCCGTGACAATAAGCAACTGTATAAGTCAAATTGTTTTGGTTGTTGTATAAACTGCATAATCGCAGAGTAGCTTTATATAGAGTATATAAGTTCCATTGCCAGCATTTTGAATTGTTAAAAATCGGTGTTCTTCAAAACTTTAATGTTTTAATAAAGTGAGTAACACTTTCGATTATAGTCGTGATTGTAAAAATATAGCCTTTTGTTTGTGGTACAAAATGAGGATAAAAATATATTGTGGTATTACGGTTTATTTTATTATTTTTTATGTATATTAGCAGAAAAAATCTGATGGGTTTGTTTCAACAATAAATCGCAAGATTGTTATAGCATTACTAATAATATAATAATAATCACTATACCATCAATATTAATCTAGACATGTTGCATCATTGAAATAAATTTTAATTAAGGTTTAAGAGCAGGTTTTTAGGCATTCCACTTTATCAGTACAAAATAAATTATTGATTTACAAACAAGTCCTGACACCAGTATGGTCTTATATAAGGTTGCCAGCTGTGAGGCTGTACCACTAATAGCCACATCCAAGTAATTCAACGATTCCAAAACAAAGTGCTCAGAGGAATACTCAATGCTCCCTGTTACATTCGCAATTACGATCTCCATCGGGACCTTAATGTTGAGGACGTCGCCACAATAATTGAAAAAAAAACTGCTGGAGCCCCGAGCCTATGGCTCCACCATCACGTGAATGTCGAGGCTATTCAACTCCTTGACACCACGGGCCTAGTGAGAAGATTGAAAAGGACAAAAACATTTGAACTAGTGAGTTAGTGATAGTGCACGTTAGTAGTAAGTGCTAAACAGTGATTGAAAAAATAGAACACAAGAACAGAGTGTCTTCCCTTTAATAGACTGTAAGTTGAGTTATTGGATACTTCTTAATGTTAAAAATCCTTTTTAATTAATTAGGTTAGACGTAAATTACTTATTAGTCTTAAGTTAGGCTAGATCGTAATGTTCCATAATGTCTTAGTAAAGATACACGTAAAAAAAGGTTTAATAGCACTTTTGTAAATAAATACAATTTAAAAACACAGCATGAATAATAATAATATTAATATAATTTCATCACCGTACCGTATTAACGCATAATTTTATCCGCATCACCTTGATGGCTAGAAGTCTTCGACGTTTCGCTACACTCGACAATTCATTAAACTATTAGACAACCCTTCAAAAAACAGCAAGATTATGTTGTTTCTTTTTGGTTGTATTTAAACGAACGAATACTAGTAGCAAATAAGACCGAATAGTTACCTAGTAACTCTAACTAGAACTATACTATCTAAAATAAAATAAAATTTATTATTAAACACAGCAATGATAACACACAAATTCCTACAAGACTCACTTGAACACCCCTTTTTGAACTAAAAAATTATGTTAAGTTTATTTTAAATAAAAACTAAGATAAACAACTAATATGTTATTATCGAGTTTAGACGATATAATTCTTATATATGGAAATATTAAATTCATAAGATGCTGTTTATATTTTTTTTTTAATAATTTTATGGCCTGGTAACGAGACCTTTAAGCCAAGTCTTATTTACGGTCACTAATTCACATGTTATTCTATCGTTTCACTTGTTTTCTTAAATCTTCCCCACGATATTTTTGATGTATTTATATAATGCACTATAACACTTAATGCTGTTTATAAAGTCATGTCTATAGACACAAGAATTTGTGATTATAGTTAAAATTATTTGCATCTATTTTATATCTACTCTGTAGAGGAAGTAGGGGCATAGACAAGTGTTAAACAGAAGTTGGTAAAGGCAAAATATGCTTGTGATTGTCGCGTTGCTTGTGTTGAGTGTGGCTGACTCCCAATACCAATATTATAACAATGGTACAGTTGATTTATTTATTTGTGAGCTGTTTTATAATAAATTATATTATTACAAGCTGTCAAACCGGTCACTGCGGGTATCGAATCAAGTACTCCTAGACACCTTGAGAACTTGTTGACTGTTCCCTTACTCCACTCTAATATGAATTCAAATAAGTATAGTTCGGATTTTAATATATCAAGAGCTTTTATTAAGGTCTATATTATTTAATAAATTTAATATGTGAGATAACATCCCATCTCACAATAACTCGCAGTAATATTCGTCCCTTGAAAACCACATAACCATAATAGAGAATACGACCAATAGAAACGAGATAATAATATAGTAAAGAAACAATGAAGCTCAAACGCCTGCTAACAACCCTCATTTGGCAATAGACTTTTAACTATCACTTGGTATACGTCTGACGTGAGACAGTCTTCAATTCGATATAGATTTTGTGACATTTTTAGATTACTATAAAACTATGCCCTTATTTGTTCCCAGTTTGAATAGCTGGACTAATTCTTTGTCCGAGGTAGCTGCCAGCTCTTCGGTCTACTGTGATGTCGACTACCCTTTTAGCTATTTCCTTAATAAAAGAAAAGAAGATAGATATATATAGTTATCTTAGCATACAAAAATAATTGTATTAAGCTTCATATTTTTTTTACATTTCAGACATCCCAAGCTACATTAAACGAGCGTTAAATGAAAAGAATCGATATAAAATAGCGCCAAAAGCAACGAGACACATCACTAACCTGACTCTTCCGGAAGTAGTGGAGAAAATTAAGCAGATCACGCTGTCTTTAAATCAACATGCAAAGAAAAATGGATATTTTGTTGATTATAACTTACGTATAATTGATAAGGACTGAATATACTTACAAAATTTGAATTTTATTTAATTACATAAACTAACAGTACATTCTATGGTCGCCTATGGTACACGCAAATATTAGATTTTCATACATTTCAGATTGACATAAAGGAGTTTATTTAGCAAATTATACATTTTATGTTAAAAGTAAAGTTCTCTTGGGTATATACTGAAAAAATAACAGACTGATTTTTAAGTGTATTATCAAAGCCTCCAGTAGATCAAGTTGACCTTTAGACCTTTAGTTTCACTGAATAAAATTATAACTTTCACAAAAGGTTATAATTTTATTCTAGAAATAACCTATTAAAATCAGCATAAATAAATACTATATAGTACTGCTGAGGTATTCAAGAAAAGTCTTATAGAGATTATAAAATTCCCCAGAAATATCTGATGTGCACCGCTATGCTACATCATGTTCGAATTGTCTCATTTAATTACATAAAATTCACAAATTTAAAATATTCAAAATAAAGATACTTCCGCACTTACCTCATCAGATTGGACCGACAGATCCTCCATATCTATGACGTGTTTAGATAACAATATAAAAAATATTAATATATCCAAGAAAAAGTTACGTTGGAAAAGGTGAATGTACCATAACAGGAGTCAACGAACTCTGTACATAGTTTAATTAAATCCATTCAAGTCGGCCGTATCAATACAATAAATTATATTAGATATTCCGACCCCGGGAAATAAAGTATACTTAATTACGACCGAGTAATATATCAGAGTAATCGGAGAAATATAAATCTGTATTAGCCTTTAATGAAATATTGTTCGTTGATAGCTATTTGTTAGTATTCGTTCGTTTCAAAGACTTGTATGAAAGCAATTTAATATAAAACAGAAACAAATAATCATTATCTATGTTAAATGTTTATATTGTTTAATGTTTAATGTATACGTTGCGAAATTAAATTTCGAAAACACAACATAATTAACCATATCATAAATACATGCAAAATGTATTTATTGTTTAAGTTGAACTTAATATGCGGGCCGAGATATGAAAAATCTATTTGGAAATGAACAATTGTTTTTTTTCTTCAAAATAAATAGTTTTTAATTATTTAAAAATGTTTGCCTAACCGCAGAATATTTGTGTAATATGCGTATTACAAATCGGTACATAGGTTTCGTCTACTAAAATTGCAATATATAATTTAAAATATGCAATAATAAAAACCTCTTGTCCTTCAATTTAGTCTTCAAAACATGGAACAAATAATGGGTATTCTGAACTTTCTGTACATAAAAAGGGGGTATAAACGGCGAAATAAAACTAAAATTATTGTTATGTTTGTCGCACTGCTGGCCTAACTCGCATCGTAAACTAGTCACACACACTCCCATAAATTTCACCCCCCACTGTTCCGCCGTACGGTATCGAAAACTTGGTTCTTGAATAACATCTATTCAATATGTTTTGGACTAGTACGTTTTGTAAATTACAATCACACTTGCAACCGTCTATTAGAATCTAGCGATTACTTAAGCAATTTAGTATATTATAGGTTCACCGTAAACGTTAAATCGGACCTTAATCAATGATTCTGTTTTTTACTGTCTTAAAAATCATAAGCAAACTAAAAGTACAAAAGACACAAAACAAAACATCTAGGGGTATATATACCTTTACTGGCTACTCAACAGTACAAATTTAGTAAAATAGTTTTATTTGATGTAATTGGATTATACTGTTTATTATTACAGTTGAATAATGACATATAAGACGTTTGAAATCATCGCTTTAAAACTAAGCTTGATTTTACCATAGGCGGAATTAAAGATCGGTTTCTCTACGTAAACTAGATGAAAGCTATTGATGTACTGTAATGTATGTTAGAATTAAATCGATATTTGTAGTGCAAACCCTCCTAAAACTCCCGTGGGTTGTCCCCACTGGAGTCAGTCTGAAGGAAGTTTAAAGAATTACATATTTTGACTTTGGCATATATTTATGAGAATATTTTGTATGTGCGGGAAAATATAGATACCTTTAAAAAGAATAGTAGCTTTCATAATTATAGTACTCGTAATAAAAACGAAATTAGCGCACCAACCACAAGGCTGCATAAAACGAGTGATTCTTTACAATTCAATTGTATACGTTTTTTCAACAAAATCCCTAGTTATATACTAGTGTTGTCAATAAATAAATTTAAATCGTACAATAAAGTAAAACTGCTTGCTAAGGCCTATTATAATATAAATAAATATATATTTATACGATCCTTGTGCTTGGACATGAATTGCTCCAGTATAAAGAGGTAACGCGACTGAATCTCTCGGCTGCATTTCCAGACGATGATGATTTTTTGGGGGCGATCGACAACATCCACGACTGTTTTAATGTAAAGTGGGAACAAACCGTGATCCATGTGGTATCAAACATTTCTTTATAATATTATTATTATTTTCTCATGTAGCCAAGTTTACATTTCAAGGATCGTCATGCTCGCTTAAACGTAATGACATAAAGCAATGGCTTTTGCTTGTGGCGGCGTCCATGCGTCGGGTTGTCTCTCTCTCCCTAAAGTATGGCGATTAGGCCGATGGCTGGCCATGCGTGATATCCGTGAACGGGTGCTACTTGTGGTGACTGGTCGTATTTGAATTCGTGTACGCGGTGATGTTAGTTATTTTGACTATGTATTTACGTGTTGTTCTCACTTTTTTGACGTTCATAAGTGTACATTGTGTTACCTATATGAATAAATGATTTTTCAATTTGAATAAGGTTCTAAGACTCTTTCAACATACATTACTGTAAAGGTCCAATTTAGTGTCAAGATTTAGCGAAGTATGGCTCAAATCAAATTTTATAAGTCTCGATTTTCTATTAATCTTACCCCAAGAAAAAAAATTATTTTCTACCTTATTTGAGAGTGTATTTCGAGTCATGCTAGTTTATTGCACTCTAACTAAAATACTTAAATTTTATTGCTTATTAAAATAAAATTTGAATGTAAAATATAAGATATTATAGAAAATTTTCGTACATGAGGTTCTCTTTTATCAGCTAAGTAGCAAAGTGTCACATTAGATTGATTAGCTTTAAGTGGTTGCCAGCGTGCCGAGTAAGGAAAATATTTCACTCTTATGATGTATCGATTACTCATTTTAAATTTAGATACTGTAAAGTTCAATAAGTTTCAGGTATGCCTCTGAGCACGTTGAACAAATTTTGTTTGATATACATAAAGTCGTGCTACAACTAGGTTTATATTTATATAAATCTTTTGTGCACGTGTTTGTAATTAAACTCATCCTAAACGGCAAGAACGTTTTGGGTAAAAATTTTGTCTGTTATAAAGTGGTTTTAAGAATGATTAAGATTTATAATTATATTAAATTTTAAATTTCTTCATTGATGACTTTTCTTAATAGTAGATCAGCCTTGTCTTCCTTACGCATAACGATTTATTTCTTGTTTTTGTCACAGAAGTAAAGGAGTAATTCCTAAATAGAAAAAAAATATTCGGTGTAACACACATCACACTTACCTAACTTAGTTAACGAAGTAAACGATCGTCATTCATTATATCATATTCAAAAAATAAATAATATGTAATCACTATAGTAAAATAAGACGGTTTTAATATTAATAATAAGCCCACAGGACATCTTGTGGCTAGGTGTCGGGGAGTGGTGACCCCGCAGGCCACCACAGGGTGAAACGCCTTTCTTTTCCTCCGACTTGCCTTACTTGGTCGGCCGAAGTGACGTCTGACGAGGAGTAGGCCTCTGGCTTACCTTAATTGCCTGTCCAGAGTGGAGTCACAGGAGCTATACGCTCGGGTTGGAAGCCTTTTGGCGTAATGGCAATAGACCAAAGTAATTTATCCAATTTTTTTTCATCGGCCGTGAACTGCCTGTGCCTGTATCTATATAGTGCAGGCTGCAGCTGGTGCTCCACTACACATTAAAAATTGTATCGAAACGGCCTCTGTGTGTTGGCCACGTAAGCTTTCGAAAGGACCGGGCACTGCCTTGACCGTAACAAAATATTATGGTTGTGGCAATATTGATTTTATCATCGTCCAATCTAGATCTCCATAGGGCCATAGGGAGTCCTTGTATTGTGTGTGACCAAATAACATGTGCCAAGTTCACCTAGATCCCTTGATTTTCTTTCCTTTTCTTGGCCAATCAACTATCTCAAAACTAAATAGATCCGATCCCCGTGAAAGCTGAACCAAATACTACGATTTTACTACTCTAATTTAAATTCAAACACAAATCAAACCGAATCACTTTAATCCAATATTGTATCCTCCATTATAATAAGGGGTTGGATAGGTTAATGCGGACCGGACCGGGACTTAAGGTCGCCCTGATTACTTAGCTAACCAAAGGCTTTAGATTTACATCTAATAATGAGATAATATAATTTTAATATAATTATAAATTGGCTTATGTCAGGCACAGGACTCACAGGCTGCGATTAGTTCAATGCTGTGTTCTCTTCAAGAAATCTAAAATCAAGAATTACTTTTAACCTAACCTAACCTAATCTAACAGTAATTATCTTATAATGTGATATATGACTTGTTTGTTAATCCAATTAAACGATTGTTTTACGTCTTTCCATTTATAATTGTATATTGCGTACTCCTGGTGCTTTAACTGATAATTAAACAAATAATATTTCCAGAGTGTTTTGTAAAAAGTTTCGAAAATTTTGACGTCCAGTGAGCTTTTCTATTGAAGAAATTCCGCTGATATTATTATTATACGCATATATTTGTTGACTTTATGTTGGAACCAGTGCAAATATTTACGATAGAACCAGGACATGCTGTGCTTCGAATATAGTACCATATTCCAAAAGTGAAAACGATAACGATTCTGGTTTTTTTGTATATGTAGATTCGTAGTTCGCTCAATATCTGTAGTACTAAATATCGCAACCTTGGGGTGGAATTCAGGACCGTAATCAAAATTGAGAGCTATATAGTACCGGCACTGGACTTTGTACCCTGTGAAACAATGATTTTTTGGGCAGTTACTCATGTTTAAGCTACATGAAAAATATGCAGAAATTTCTGGGCGGGGATAAGGTAAATCATCACCGGCTCCCAACAGAGTCTAACGCATTCCTCCGATCGGTTGCGCTTTTGTGGCAGATAACAAACATGCGTCCCTAACAGCATTGGATACGTACTTCGATGTACGTATCGTTTGCCACGTTTATGTTTCCATGTATCAAATCAAAGTGGTCTTTACTCCATTCCCATAACACTTAATCTCCCTGAGCTTATTTTCAGTGCACCCGACCCTGTTAATTCCCAACGAGGGTCAAAGGTCACGATTACGTATCCCCGCCAGTCACGTAAACGGAAAAGAAGTTCGCCTATCGAATTTATTACACTCATTAATGTAACTAACTTTACGTTCTCATTAACTCTCAAGGGATAATTAGTATTGTACAATTTGTACATAGGCCATTATGTTAATCAAGGCCTCAGATTTCTTGATTTTATGTTTCTTAATCTACAAAGCGGTGATCAGCCTTTTATGCCTGACACACGTCGTCTATATTATTTGTATAGTTTATGTAAATTTATAGGTAAATATGACGTGGTCGCTTGAATTGTAGTCATGAGACAATTTAGTGAAAACAGTAAAAAAAATAATGAAAAATAGATGATACCAAAAAACTTTATCCACTTCTTATTTCTTAAAAAAGAAACTAAGAAAATCTTTTTATCTATTTAGTCTATAAATGAAAGATGTTTTGTGAGATTCTAAATCGTTACAGTTAAGAAAGAAAGGAGAGCGCTAGAAACATATTATAGTTCGCTTCAGATGTATCCTTGACGCTATTGTCGCTTAGACATGACATGAGGTACCGACCAAAGAAAGAAGTCAGAACCAAAGAAAATCTTACCACCCTTTCTTAGGTAATACAAATTGGTCAACAGAAACAATGAAACGCGTTTTCTTCAATCTCCAGTCAAAAATCTACACGATACTTTCGTAGCTGTCAAAAAAGATTGCGCCCATAAAGTAAACGGTAACATCACAAACTAGTGTCTTAATTTGAGAACAAGACAATATTTTGGTGGAATCTGAGCGGGGTCCCAGTTGAGTCCCGCTTCTATCCGTCAACGTCCGGACCCGTATTTATCACGAGGATTTTACGAGAACTATTTTTTGCGAAAACTATCGCATTTCGTTTAAGTGAGATTTAAACGTATATTCGAATACGTTGGTGTTGTTTATCATATGTGTTTTACATTTACTGTTGGCGTATTTCATAACGGCGGCATTTCATGATGCATCGTTTTTCTTTAGGTAATTAAGTGATCTCTTCGTGCTTCGTCGTGAATACTTTGATTTAGTTTCTTCAACAATAATATTTACTCATACTGTCAAAATCCTAGCAAGGAACTTGAACTTAGCGTTGAAGATTACACGCTTGAATAGTTACGAGGCAAGGGTCGGTTTCTAACAGTGGTACAAATAAAAACATACTTACTCCAACCTTATACTAGAATAAGCTAAGAATAGGGATATCATAATTTCTTACTTATAAACTCGTTACAACGTTGGTATAACTATTCCCACGTTATGTCATAGGCGCAAGGCGGCAACGTCGCATTTCATTAATAAACTTAAGAACAAAACAGAAATATGTCTCTGATAACAGTATTTCTGTCAGTTTGACGTTTCCCGTCGCAGTGATTTTGATCTGAGTATATTTTGATCATAATTATATAATAACCAGGTTTAAAAGATTTTAGAATGCCTAATAATAAAAGAAAACGCTGAATGAATTGGAAGAAAAAAGAAAATTGTGAATTGTGAATATCGAGTAAAACTGAAACATGAATGTTGCTTTTGTTGAATATTAATTTGTTTCTTGTGTTCGATTACAGCAGCCTTTTATAAATATATTACGACTCTATCGGTCCATAGTTGAAAAGAAAGTTTTAAGTACGAACACCAAAAAGGAGAAAATGAAGGCTTGTAGCGAAATAACAGAGAAGTGGTTTATTTTAACAAGTACCTGTATCTCAAAAACTACATTGTTTAATCAAAATATATAATCATTTTTAGTTGTGCATGGACAGAGCCTACGTTAATGTTCTCTTATTTGTTACAGAAAGCAAGTAAATATAGTTTTAGATACGGGGAAGCCTTATATGCAGATATGCATAGTTTTTCAAGCTCTGGCACATTCAAAAAGAACACTAATATATTATAAATTGAAAATTACAAGCAAACATTCTAGTGAAGACTTTAGCAGTCATTTAAAAATAAATAGAATAATGTTTTATTTGTTTCAAAACCTAAGACTTGAAAATAAGCGCCTTCAAAATGAACACAAACAAAGGATTAAGAATATGGCCAAGATATACAGCTAAGTAAAGATAAATCTAAAATTACTGACAGACATTCTAGTGAAGACTCACTCACTCACTTAGTCACTTTAAAAAATGTGTCAAAAAGAAATAGAACGACATATTAAAAATGTTTTATTTCTTAAAATATCTCAATTGTTAAAAACCTATCAAACTTTTCTTTATTAAATATGGGCCTCACTGTTGCTCCACGCAGCACGAGAACACGCTTTGTTTTGAAATTAGGGTGCTGTTGATGGTGGATGCAGGGCCTATCATCATCACCAGAGATAGGTTCCTCGTTTAATTCAAGTGCAAGTCTGCCAATGACACTATATACATCTTATTTCTGTTGATGTTCTGAATCCCCTGATTGTTTGCTCCATACGCCAAAACATCTCTCTACAATATTGCGAGTTCTAATGTGGGCATAGTTGTATGCTTCTTCTTTATGAGTAGTCGGATTTAGAACTGGTGTAAATAAGTAAGGAGTGTAAGCATAGCCAGTCTCCATGTAATCTACCATGAACTAGTTACCTCTCAAAGTATTAAAAATCCGTCAGACATAGTTTAGGTTATGTCAGACTAAAACTAGAATGGCGGCTGGAACAACGCTAGTATAAACAGTTACACGGACGTTATACTAGGTTTAAGTTATTCTGGGTTTGTTAGTAGACATTACTAATTCTATTGCTAATTCTTGGTATACATTTTATACCACGTTTATTTGTACCACTCTAAGAGTTTAAGTTTCTAAGGGTTGTTTTGAATAAATCCACTTAAAACTATTTTTTTAATATTACTATAACTGTCACATCGGATCAAAACACATTTTATTTAATAAAATTTATCTAAAAATGCATATACACAGATTACGGCATTGAGAGATTGCAAATTTAAAAAAAGTTGCAGAAAATATTTATTTCGCAGAGCAATGCTGACCTAGAACGAACAACGAAAAGAAACCGGAATATCATGTATTATATGGCCCTGTGAAATTTGTCTGTACAAAATAATTATTGTAATCCCTATTTACTATCATGTTTATGTAAATGCTTCAACTTAATTAAAGTGAGCTCGGTACGAATCTAGTGTTAACTGAAAAAGCGAAGTAATCACAAACGATTGCTCACCGGTGGGAGTTTCAATCGCAATTTATATCGAGTAACTTGCTCCCGTTTGCTCTGCGGTTTCTCATGAATATTCGGGATATCGGACACGATCATATTAGCTATCGATTTAGCCTTCCATTTAACAAAATGCTAATCGAGCTATCACAACGGGGATTAAAGGGTAAGAGAAACGAAGGTTTGCTCAAACCCCATGACAGAAGTGGGCAGGGAGGCTTCAATATTAGATTTCTTGTATTCTTAGCGTGTACTGTATTCAGTGAGAACACACTAGCAATTCTATTGGACTTAATATATCAATATAAAGTTCGAATAAGTCCTTTTTTATAGCACTCCTGCTTACCAGATGTTAAGTGATACCGACGTCCATGGACACTCTCATGGCAGAGGGGAGCTCGCGAGGTACGTTGCCAGCCTTTTAAAAATAGGTACGCACTTTTCTTGAAGGACGAAGTTCGAATTGGTTCGGAAACCACGGACGACGGACATCGATCTGATATGGGTGGAATGGTGTGAACCTCAGCTGCGGGTTTTAATCCGAACAACTCCTCTGAACACTCTCCATAATAAATGCGGTAAAAGATAGAGAGTGACCCCAAATCTCTACACAACGCCAAGGGTTCAAGCCGCATTCTTGCAATTATCATAAAGAAAAGCTTTTATTAACCCGCAACATTGTTTGTTAAACCTGACTGATTACGTAGACAAGAAATATCTCATAAACAGAAATATCCAACTAAAAGGTATTAAAGGTCTGAATATATATATTGATGTGACAATATAAAGGTCTGTTAGTGACTTTGTTTATAATGAGATTAAACACTTGATTGTTGTGTTAAATTCCAAATTTCAGAAATAATAACAACGTACAGCAACGTTAATGATAGATACAAAATGGTGACGTGAGGAAAATCCTACAGTGTATTTCCAAAACAGATTAATACTGTCAGCAAGTATGGATTAAATAAGTGCACGTCAAGTCCAGTAGATTAAAGCCATTGCATCACAACAGTAAACCAATAAGGTTTAACATAATAATAAATAATTACAAAATTAATGAATCAAAACGCATTTTAGTTTACACATATAGCTTGTATGTTTATAATGAATGAGCACCACATTTTCATCAAAAAAAAATACACAAAATGATCACCACCACTCATTTACCTATACTGCTGATAGTAAGTATATGCCACTTTTCATAAGCTTTAGCCACTACTTATAACATTCAGATAAAAAATATTAACAAAATATATCAAAATGTTTACCCGAAGTAGCCAATATGTTATTTATGGTATTATTTATTATACATTAAAAGCGTCATAGTGAGTGTAATGGGGTTTTTATGTGTTTACATAAGTTTGAGGGCGACTGATATTAATTCGTATCGATAAGTGACCGTTAAGGAAAATATTTGTTTATAATATGTAGTATTAGAATTCGCAAAATCCTATAAATAATTAATAATACTTACATATTATTATGGAATTTAATTATTAACAAATTATCCCAAATCTGTTTAGTTCTGTCACAAAAAGGTGATCACACTTCTGTGCCTGTCACAAGCCGTCGACTTTGTGGGTCTAAGGCGTGCTGGTTTTCTCTGGATGTTTTTTTTCACCATACTAGCGAGTGTTAGATGTACACATAGACAGAAAGTGGATTGGAGCTGGAGATCGAAACTGCGACCTCGGGGAGTCGCGCGTTAAGCCAACACTGCTCTGAATTTGAATATTAAGAAAATAGAATGATTGCACGAAGAATACACATTAAAATTCTATATAGTTATATATTATCCTTTACAGTAACGTGTGTTTTTGTATATGCGTATTGTGAGTATAAAATTTGAATGTTTGTTGTTACATCTGTACAAAAAAAAATTGCAAACTTACTTTAATCATGAAATCAGAGACAGACACATAAGCCTCAATAAATTCTTTTGTATTAACAAAGACCCTGAAAGCTGAAGCAGCCTAAGTATACAGATAAATTACTTATACTAACGCGCTAAGAGTCACAGTTAATGCCATCATAAATACTAATTGACAGAAAGACATAAATTAATTCTATAAAACAATGTTTTCAGACTGATTTAGTTTTAAATAAGATAGCCTGAAACAAAAGCTTTCATTTTTCTCCACAATTTACGTCTAACAATTATTACAAGGCTGTATAAAACTCGTTTCAGAATTACTTTCGGTTTATTGGGAAAACCGATTACAAGATAGTGGTACAGTCTTTTGAATGAAATACAGTAGTACTTATTTTCATTAATTCATATTTAGATTCTAAAGATGTCTTGAGCACTGCCAAGAAACCCCAATTAGCCAGCAGATCAAGCGACGCAAATGGAAATGGATAGCCTATACACTCCGAAGGGATCCCAAGCAGTCGCATTATTGGAACCCGCAAGGAAAGCGGAAGCGTGGCCGTCCCAGGCAAACCTGGTGTCGTACAGTTTCAGATGAGGCAAAGAGAGCTGGAAAGACTTCGAGCGAGGTCAAATACGAGGTTCAAGACCTAACGCAAAGGAGACTTACTGTGGGTTGCCTCTCCCCCATTTTATAGGATGTTAAGTCAAGTAAGTCAAGACTGTCTCAAGTGGCCATTTTTATCTCATAGTACTCTAGCGACAGCTATAATCCGATACTACAATCACTGCGATCACATACCCTGAAACATATACAACTTCTTAGCTAATGGAACTTTCGGGCCAGTCAGCTGTTATACTAGTTGAGGAACAACAGCACCTTCCTTCCTCGACAGTAACTTATGACTGCATATATCATGCGGTAATACTTCAACGCAGCGTGAGACAGAAGTAAATGCCAACCATAATAGGGCCCGGGCACTTCTAAATTAATAAAACAACATATAAAATCCACATTTTCTATTAAATATATACTTTCCTAAATAAAAGCATACATAATTTCGTAACTATCCATATACATACACTGTGATAGAGTCTACATTAGCTTCGAAATGGACTAGAGATATTGCTATCAAAAATTGATTGCGGGAGGAAAGTAAAGAAAAGCTAAAATGTTTTGAAAACCCTTTGAGAGCTATGCGATGCGGAAGTAGCTGGTTATATGAGTTTGGTGCAATTTCACTGTTGTTAGAGTAAAAGGTTAAAAATTTAATTTTGGAAATGTGAAAGGAAATTGTGGTATTTAAAAAAATAATTTTTTTATAGAATATGTGTGTAGATTTCCTGCTTTTACATTCCTGTCTCACAGTATCTTGAAAGAAAACTTGCTAAAGTATAATGTAAATTATTTGGTGCCTAATCTTATTAGAGCATGAGCAGTATCCTCGGCTCACGACTCTCATCCTTGAGGCTGTAGGTTAGATCCCCGGCTGTGCACCAATGGCCTTTCTGTCTATGAGCGCACTTTACATAAAACTCATTAAACATCTAATCATCATTTTAATTCACCCTTTCACAAGTCATTCCCAAAAGTCAACGGCATGTGTGATGTACATGAGCCCGATCCCCTTCTTGCTTATTAGAAAAAACAAATCATCATGAGTCCCGTCACTAGTTTCTGCTTAATATTATAAAAAAGTTTATTAACTTTTTCTATTTTTTTCCTTCGTCATTGACTTCTTAAGTTTTGAATTTTCGTATAAATAAAAAAATTGAATCCGAACATGCAATTCCATTGTTTCAAATTGTATGAACACTAAATATGTATTTGACGGGCCTTCGGGTGCTTTAACTAATTTGGTAAAACTAAAATCTACTGCATACTAACACTAGCCATCACGAGTATTTATCATGGACGTCACTAATAGAGGGAGCAGGTATGGGCAGCTGTCCGAATTGAAAATACTTTTTTATTGTCAACATTTATTTTGATTGCTTGATATTGAAGTATTATTCAATACTAGTTCAAGTTTTTAATTTCTTTATACAACTCAATTTTTCCCCTCTTCTGCACCTAGTTCTACTGGGTAAGGCCCTTGACTGTCAGCTAGCAACGCCCTACATATATCTATCTAGCTAGCGTCGCTAGCTGATATATTTATAAACATTTTTATGCAGAGGAAAAACTATAAATATTATGAACTATTCTACAGTTTTTCTTATACCTTATTGCGTAATGCTTGTTCCAAATTTTCGCACACAGTAATCTCGCACCCGCACCATTAGGCAACGTGTTAATGTCTCGCTCTTTGTGAAATATAGCCCCGAACAACAAAATTGACGAAAATTCCTATTTTCGTTAAGAAATTCGGGCGACAGATTTCTAAGAAACAAGCCCTAATGGAATGTGATATAGTCAAGTAAATATTTATTTGGCAAATTTGATAATATCTGAGATTTAATAACAAAAAGTCGTTATGACTGTTTAATATCAAGTACTATCTATACACATATCTATTTATAGTCTATTAAGAAACAATGTAAGATAAAGGATGCAAAAGGGAGGATCTTATTTCTGAGAGCAGCTTCGTCGATACTATCCAGACGAACATAGATGAAACTATACAATTTAAATAATAAAAAAATACTATTCTCTGTACCACTAAATCAACACTTATTATAAAAATACAGTAAAATATGAATAAAAGGTAAGAGAATATTCTTAGAAGTTTCATTTGCGTTTTTAACTTAAATCACGGGGTTGTAATACGATATCAGAGTTGACCACTACTAAACTATATACTATGCTTTACTAGAGCCATTGTGATTATTCAAATCAAAGTTCGCTTAATGCGATTACATACAACATTGCGTTCAGTTTTTATCAGGCGCTAATTACAAATTACTTTCACAACATTTTTTATATTCTTTGTCCACAGCTTTACAACCTACAAGTGGCGTAATACCCATGTAGTCTATAAGCCAGAAATGAGTGGATGTAAATATTTATAATGAAATATGAGTTATAAAACGGATAGTCATTCGTATATAGAACCCGGGTAAGGGTAAGTGAATCTTAGAACATACGCATTACTTTCTCTATTTATGAGCCTCTTGTATCGTATAGCTCTGGACTTATTTAAATTTTCATACATGTATTTACAGATATGGATAAAATAGATCCTAATTAGAAACGACATATTTGGCAAGAGGTTTTCAATCCTTATTTACTTACTACACTAACTAGTTGAAGTAATAGCTAAATCGAGAAACTTCCAGCGTTGTCAGGGTTGTCCTGTCCCACTTTTTGCCAATTGCTGGATTTCAGCTGCAGCCGGTCCTTTTCCAATCTGTCGATCCAGCGGTACCTAAGCCAACTAAATGATCTTTGACTTCGGCTAGCTCAGTTAAGCTTCCTTCAGCTCCCGATCTTTGTCCGTGTGCTCAAGGTACCCCAGCCAACATAGTCGATGGGCCCTGTATATAAATTTTTACTTGGCTACTAACTGTCTATCTAATCGTTATATTTATCTATTAATTTTCATAAATTAATTATTAACTATTAACTTAAACCGTAATTATAAATCACACTATATATTGGTGAAATGTAGAAAAAAATATTTGGTAGTTTTTTAGATTAACAAACTGATGCAACTTTATTTTGTAAAATGATTATTCCAATAAGAGTTAAACATTTAAGTATTTTATTTATACCCATATTTTAATAATATTTAATACAACCTTAACCTAAGCTGTACATAAAAAAAACTAGGGAAAATCAGCTACAAAACATGAACTACATAATCTTCATAAGAGCGTTACGAATACATACAAGATAAAAATATAATAGAGTAAAATTCCATTCCATTGAAACAGTATAATATATGTGACAAGGCTCGCGATCAATCAATATTATTGCTGGGGTCTTTACTGCTTGTGACAGAAATTGATATAGCCACGGGACTATTTGGGAACAAATCGTTTGTATTTCACATAACACTCTATTTGACTTGTTTTTAGGTTACAAGTGAGTAGGGTTTTTGTACTGTCGTATGTATGGTACGATGTAGCTAATCATATTTTTGTTTCATTTAATAATATCAATTCGGTAAAGTTATCCAATTTTTCACATTGATATATTAATTACGCTTACATACCGTAAAAAACAACTGGATTTATCACCTTCAAATAAAAAATCGAGTACTGATTCCAATAAGTTCTATTGCTATCCTTTAAAAACTTAAGTATTTTATAGAGAAAGGAAATTATCATATTTAAAATAAATGACAAGTTTAGAATACCAAAAAAGGTTTAGTTTAATTTTAAATATATATACATGTATATATATATATTACGATAAGTATATATGAAGGTAAAGCAACGTAGTACGCTATTAGTCTACTTGAATTGTGGGAACATTTCTTGTTTGGTCAGCTTTTGGGTTACTTCCATACAATTCCATTCAACGCTTTGTTAAGAATTAAAAGACGATTATTCGAAACAAATGTCTTTGCCATAAACTAGTAGTATAATTTACTTACTCCTATAATTATTGTTTGTTTTGCAGGCATAGCAGTTTTTACTACTTTCCTATATAATATAATCTATAAAAAAGACATAAAAGTGCAACGTTTCTCTTATTTATATACCTATGGGACATAAAACAGTGAGCAGTGGCTTCAGCGTGCGACTCTCCTCTCTGCGGTCGTAGGTTCGATCCCCGGCTATACGCGAATGGATTTTCTTTCTATGTGCACATTTAACATTAGCTCGAACGGTGAAGGAAACCGGGTTGCCTTAGACCGTCGACGGCGTGCGTCAGGCACAGAAGGCTGATCACCTATCATCATGAAACAGATACAGAAATCTGAGGCCCAGACTAAAAACAAGGTTGTAGCATTTGATTGTTTTATGGTACATAAAACAGGAATACCACTTGTTATGGTTCAAATGGTTTAATTTAGTCTCAATTTATAAACAATCCATACACAAGCTTTTCAGCATTATTATTAAGTTAATGTACTAATCTCACCAACTACCGGTTTGAAATGAAGAAATATGTTTATGTTTGACAGACTACTGATACGAAAAACGCTATATAATAATATATAATAAAAAATAAGCCTTGTTAGGCTATATTACATCAAGCTACGAAAGTTTCGCAAAAATAAAGTGTAGTCAAAATTCTTTAAAATTCTAGATAACGTCCACTAAAGCATATATTATAATATTGTCGACTCATCTTTCATCATAAAGGACGATATTCAAATTAAAACAGCTGTGTGCTAAATAAAATTGATAAGAAACCTTTAATAAGTTTGTTGATCAAAGAATACCCAAAAGATCTTATAATAAATAGAGATCTTGAAATGAGCACTTAACTTGGTTTGAATACAAAAAGAAACCTAAATTGTATAACAATGGACTTAAAATTTTGGCCGTAATGCGAAAAATATGTTTTATATTTCAACTTAATTTGTATATGTTTGTTTCGCTGTGCTAAAAACGAATATCAGTTAGACCCCTTATCTATTTTGTTATTTCGTTAAATAATTAATCGATTTGGGTCATTGTGGCGTGTTCGGATTCTGAAACACAAATTTCTTCAGATTGGAAGTCACGAGTCTTAAAAATGGTATCAATGATTATATTCAATCGAATTCGTATACCTTTATTATTTCATTTAGGCATTATACTATAGGATAATACTCCAGTGACACTTTGAATTTTAAAGTAGAACGTAAAATGCCTTTTGCAATTACCTTAATAAACACTAAATTCATATCTCGTATTCAAATTTCTCATCCAGAAGACTTCAAAATCTTTATCGAAGTTCACACTTACTATGGTCCCCATGCAACAACTTAAATAGATTCTACCATCATTTAGTTTAATAAACAATAAAATTAATAAACATCTAATAACAAACAACTTATCCAATTTCTTATTGACACTGGAAGGAACTAGCGTTTAAGATACAGGCTAGGCCTAATTTAAACGCTAGTGCTCATATAAGAATATTAGGTTTATGGTTAACCAAAATGAATATTGTATCTCAACGTTTTGATGCCTATTGTATGTTTACAACCTTTAGAATGTAAAAACAAAATGTAAATTACATTTTTTGAGTCAAATAAAGTATTTTTTTTAAATCTATAGATAATAATTATTTTGTATCAACATATACAATAACATATCATATGTCAAAAACTTAAAACATTCAATGATAATTGCAACGAGCTGTTTTCTTCTACCAAACTTTCCTGTATTTCGTAACCTTTACACGGGATATGGAGTTGACACATTTCTTTATGTTCCATTGATAGTTTTTCTTCATAGGTAATTCTTGGTTCAATTTACTTCGTCGTATATTCTATACCACTAATACTATTAGTATTTAAAGTATACCGATTTGTGTAAGACTTTTTCCTTTAATTATTGATATATGAGTGGATTTATTTAAGGGCTTTTTGGGCTGCAACCCAGGACCCCGTGGATACAAAGCGCCCCAAGGACGGTATCCCTGAGATCAACCAACCCATGTGCGATGTGCGTCTATCGAACGAAACGGGAAATTCCCTGTCGCTTGTTTTGGGTCGGTGTATTTTTCGCGTGTGCGTCGATTACGGAGACCTATGCCGTAATGGCCCAGAGCCCACCAAATTCACGATCCACCCATGGTTAATTGTGAATATAGAAAAACAAATTGGTGCACAGGTTAGGTACGAACCCACGACTTGAGAGTTGCACTCTTAACGTAAGTATATACTTACTTATCCTTTTTATATATTTTTTCTAAAGTTACTTTCAAGGTATATCTTTCTTATAAAACGTTTATGCTTTAACCGATCTTAAAATAGAGGTTAAATTACTGACTGGCTGTACAATGGCCATCTTGATATAATTAGGTCAAGTTACACTCACTAAATGAATGAACTAGCGCTTACACTGGCCTCTCAGTTACAGTTCAATGTTACTTGCTGGCCTACCCTTGATAGGAGAGTTACTGAAAAATTAAACATTAAAAGTGGCTTACGAATTCCATATTTCTTATTTCTTTTAATAATTTTAGTAGCCTCTTCTAGGAATAACAAATTCACAACATATCAATAACAATTTTCCATGTATATGTCCACTTCCCTTCGGCCTATAAACTTGTAACAAACACTGATAGCATAAGATACACAATACCTTGGCACGTTTCCACACAGACGTGTTCAATGTGCCATTCTTTATGGCACAGCCTTTATGATTTGTGCTACTATATTGCTCTTAACACTACGGTTGCGCTTCCCAAAGTTTGTTTCCCTTTCTTATGTTTGTATTTTGTAGCATTAAAAGTACACTGCCACAGCTACCTCTTACTTTTACCCTTTTAAATTTATTTTACCTTTCTATTTATTAATTATTATGATTAGGCTAAAAATATTGTTTATACTTTATTAACTAAATATTTTGCTGATGATATTAATTTAACAATATCAAGAATAACTTATGTAGTTGCTTGTTATATGTAGAAACAATTTCCAAACGAATATGTCAATGTCAGGTGCCATATTAATTGTCAATTGTTTAAGTTTGACAATTTGGCCGAGTGACGTTGACGTCGTTCTTTTACCATATCTTATTTCAATTTTCATTCTCACATAAATTGTTCATGTTAAAGGTAACTGTGTAACTTGTAAATTTTTATTGTCTTATGACAAGTGATTATTCACTCAAGAGCTCAGACAATACCGGTCTGTCAATTAGGTGTCTTCTGCCAATGGCAGCGCAGTGTGAAGAGACTTCCAGATCGGTTCAAGTTCACTTACAATAACACTGTGAAACTCAATTTGCTTTATTATAGGTTTAAATTATTAAAGTTAAGTTACGATTGTGGCGATCTTATTTCCCTTCTTTAAATAGTGTTGTCCGTGGTACCGAACACTAAATTTAATCTTCTTTTTTTATAATAAGGCTGCTTGTATTCATACTTGTAAGTATATTCAGAAATTCTTATACTATATATTAATATTTCCTTTGCCTTTGCATGACAAAGTAATGAAGTCCCCGCACCAAAAAAAAAACAGCAGTAATATTTCGAGTCTAATTTAAAGGATTTAAATATTCTAACTTTTATTTCGTTAAAAAATATTTTAGCCTTCCTACACATAAAAAAATGTATTCTTTGAGAAATATAGGCTTATGTTAAGAGCCCAATTTAAATGATGGTCGTGGCAAAGATCCATGTTTTAAAAGAAAATATATATTGTGTAGACAACTTAAAATATGGCTATTTTCTATTAACTCGTCAAGGGAGCCAAAAATTTCGAAGAAATACATATTTGATGGGAGCGTTACATAAAGAATATTTAATACTATGGAATTTCTTGGAGGAGGCGGTCATCAGTGAGGGGTCCATATAAATGTAAATACAACTTTTAAATTCACTTTTTTCTTAATAGTAATAATAAGTACACTTTATAAAGTCTTGAGTTTTTATTTTAAATAAAAAAAATATTTATGCCTACTAGTTTATTTAATACTGACCTAACTCATCACGGAAAATAGGTTTACTGAAACCGAACCTTTTTTTTTAAACTATAAAATCACGCAAAAATTGTATGTCGCTGATTTTATAGTAGGCATTATTTATCACTCATCGCTAAGGCATTACTTACTTTATAATTCCGACTATCACAAAAATTATTTATATTTTTAGTTAATATTAACAGCTTATGTCACTCACAAATAACATGGTTTCTAATGGTAAAATAATTTTTAGATTCAGTACATTCAGGCATCACCTCTTACTAACTCACAAACTAGATTGCTAGTGTAGATTTCATTTAAACACTTGTAAACTACTACTAGTAAGATTTAATGTCATGTTTCAATCAACTCTCAACTCGTAACACATTAATTTTCAGTTATATTTGTGAAATAGACCTCTCGTAATTCAGCTGAAATATTTTATAAGCGGTTTGCGGTTAGAAGTGTGCGTCAAAATGTATACTGGTGCTTACAAACGCCTCAAAATCGTAAAACAAAATTTTAAAATAAAATATACAAAATTACTAATAATTAAAAAGTTATATATTATATGCTTATACAATATCTTTAATATAAACTGTATATGTTAGTGGTTAAAGGATGAAATTGGAATTCGTCCTTTCGATTCCCAGCAGCACCAGTAGATTTTCTCTGCAGTTGCGCAATTAACACGTGCTGGTACGGTATAAGAAATCCTTAAGGAAAGGAGGGATGTCTAAGGCCTATATAGAAAATTATATAATTATTACATTGATTATAATATGGTTATTATAATTAATTAATGGTTATTATAGGTAATTATATTATATCCATAAAAACTTATAGGATTCAGCTAGGTTGAACGACTTTATTTAACACAAAAGTATTCAGTACGAAAGCTTTCTATCGTGACTGTACAACTAAAGTTATGACCCGAACTTTTCCAAGGAAATATGAACGTTATATCCAAAATACAGCCTACATTTTAGATTTTGTGAGAGGTGTGTAGATCACATTTCACAAAACACTGAAATACTGTGCCGTAACTCGCTGTATTTTAGGGTTATAGCGAGTGTTTCTCAACAATAGATACTTCAATTGACCACAATTTTTGGCAGGTTTGGTTAGGGGTCGTAATTCTTAAGTAGATTTATCGTAACCAAAAGTACCAATGCTCTTCTCCTATGGATATTTGGATCGGATTGATATTGTAGAACCACTCTTTTTAGTACAGTTTGATCTACTAAATGTCGTGATTTTATTCTTAGAAAGCAGTCAACAATATGTAATATTTTTAATGCATATGAATATTTCTCCGTTTTATATTGTCATATAGATTACTTGAATACTGTATGTATTATATTAAAATATCTAAAATCCGAAATCCAAAATCAATTACTGTATCGCCAGGATTCAAAACTCAGATGTTATCTTGCATTTGTAATGAAGGTGAAATATTTTTAAACGACTTAAAGCTCTCGTCTATTGTTAAAGATATTTCAACAGAAATAAAACATCTTCTCTGTAGATCTTGTATTAATTCAATGCGGGTAATTTAGCTAATGAAGGTTGCTTGCAAAAAATATTACTTTTGTAAATATGGACTGCAAAAAGGTAAATGAAACTTTAGTTTGCGATAAAACAATGGGATCTTGTAGACTGCGAAGGACAAAGCCAGAAGCCTTACTACGGTGAGCGACTTTTCAGGACCCTGAAACGACATGTCAAGTTTCATTTGTATCCAATAACTGCACTCGTTCGTAGCAGTCGATTCAATATCCGAAAACATAATTAAGAAAAACAGAAAAAAACAAACCAGTGGCGCTACAACCTGTCTAGCTCTCAGATTTTTGTTTATTGTTACTGTTTATTCCAATAGTAAGTAGATGATCAACCTCCTGTATCTGACACACAGAGTCAACTTTTAAGGGCTAAATTCGATTCGAGAGCGATTTTTAAATGCGCACATAGACAGAAAGTCCATTGGTGAACAACCGTGCTTCGACCTACGACCTCGGGGATGAGGGTCACATGCTGTAAGCTAACAATGATCAACTATAAGTAAGTGCTTACGGTGATTTCTCACATTAATCAATAATTGTTTCAGAAATCAATCAATAACATTTTTATAGAATGGGGGGCTCAACTAGACTGGACGCCCAAAAATGCCAGTCATCGCAGCTCATATACACCTATTTTATTCGGTGTGTTAACGGCAATTGTGGGTCATATCTTCCAGGGAAGACGCCGATCCGGAGTCAATTCCTCAGTTCGCTAGTTCGCAAATAAAAGATTTTTGTAAAGTGGACCACGAGTATATCCAAATAACCAAAAAGTTATTTTCAAGGTGGGTGATGTTTTGCATGTAAAATGCAGTTTAGGTTATACAAAATATTTAATTAAATATCTAATATTACCGGTAGTAGGGTACTAGGACATTGATACGAGAAATAATAAGTCACCTGGGACGGAATATTTTTAATGAATGATAGAAAAGCTGACTGTGCCTTTGCTATTTTACTGTGGATATAACAATTTATTTTAAATGCGCACGGAAATTCACCTTACCAGAATGCGAGTACGTTGCCGGCCTTTAAAGCCGTGTATACAAAACGGTTTATGTTGGTTATACTTAATTTTGTCTAAACATTCTATTAAATATACCATTTATTTACTACTGGCCCTCACCGCCACCACTCATGTTAAAATATTAAATAAGACACTGAAAATCTCAACGACACTTGTGGTGACTGCCAAAGGAACTAATTAGTATACTGAAAATTTCATACAAATATTTGGCTGTGTTTTACGGTGTAAAAATGTTGTTTAATAAGAACACATTTTTTATATCACCTAATAGTCAAGTAGGTGATCAGCCTTCTGTGCCTGACTCACGCCGTCGGCATGCCGGTTTTCCTTACCGTACGAGCGAGTGTTAAACGTGTACATAGACAGAAATTCCATTCGATTGCCATGCGCATAGCAGGAAGTGAAATTCAAAATCATTTATTCATATAGGCAACACATTGTACACTTATGAACGTCAAAAACAGAAATGTATATGTAATGCTTACATTTACTGCCCGTTCTCAAATCAAGGGCGTAAAATGGAAGAGAGGAACTGGCAATAAACTCTCCGCCACTCTTTTTAATAGCCAAGTTTTTATTTTACACAACTCGTAAGGAGCTGTAAACAATACACCATGTTCATGACAAAATAAATTAAAAACAAAGATTTGTCCTCAATCAGCAGGAGGCATGGGGAAATAGGTGCACGCACTTACAATATCGTCGGAACAACATGCAAATACGTAGTCAAAATAATTAGTTATTTTCACAATAATTAGGTATTTATCACCGCATACACAACTTCAAGTACGATCAGTCTCCACATGTAGCCCTCGTTGACGAGTATGATGCATGGCTCCTCGTCATATTATAGAGAGAGAGAGAGACAACCCGACGCATGGACGCAGTGACATTTAAGCGAGCTGAGTAAAATATTATACTTTTAAATTATTGAAAACATATTCGATGATAAGTTTTTTATAGCATTATTAAACTTGTATAAAGAGCAAGTAACATTTTGTTTGTCATAGTGCGTACAAAACATGACGAAGGTCACAATTTAAAAAAATCATATATACGTTGTTTAACGATGAAAGTAAAAACTACAAATAGTACTCCAAATACAGATAAGGCAATAACGAGAAAATAAGAGCAAATATTTTTATTCGAAGTAATTTACCAAATTACATATTGTTCAATTACATGTAACATTACCTTAATTCAATCGTAATAACAGCGCCATTCTGTATTGAATACATGAAATACAATTTGGGTCAGGATGACAGAGTAATCGAAACAGTTGTACGAATAACTTCTGTCAACGCATTTTGGGTGAGACAAACGTATGGTTATTGAGACCATCTTTACTTGCTATGGTTAACACAGCGAACAGCCCCGAGATGTCTATTTTATTGCTGGCTATGGCTGCAGAACTTAAGTTCTATAGAAGTGGAGGACTTTATTATATTATATTACATTACACAATAAGACACTTAAACAGACACACACTCTCTCCCTACAAACATCCTCAGAATTCGAGGAATAAATAGAAAATACTTCAATTGATCCAGCTGTCTTCGAGTTTTGCCCTTACCAAAATACTTTGCTTCATTTTTAATTATATACTGATAGTCAAAATTTGCCAGCATAATTTATGTCAGCTGTAATGATGCTACTGTTTTTAACAATCTGCTGTTGTGATACGTCGATATTTAGAGCATGATTTGTAATTGTACACGTCGTAAAGAACAATCAGTTGACGTTAATGTCTTCTGAACATGCGGACAACACAAATAGGTCAAACATAGGCTATTACTAATCACTCATAAAGCTTACTTAGGGTCTCTGTATACAAAGCTTTGTCAAGTGATTAATTCAATACGGTCTCGGAAACGTGTGTGTGCGTTTAAAGGAACACACTTTATTCAAATAAACATTTTACACAGCATAATATTTATTGAAGCTTGAAATATATATTAAGCTTATATACTCTATACCGAGAAGTCAGGCATTTAGCTTTATTCATTCGTTAATTTTCAGAGAAATATTTGAAAACAGATGAAAATATTGTGATAGCAAATATAAATCATATCGTTTATTTTACATGGAAATTTAATTAGTTTAAGTTACCTATATTGTAAATAAAAGGCTTATACAGATGCTACAAGATGAAGTGTGAATGCTTATCTTAATAAATAATAATATCATTGATTGTTATAAAAGCACTAGTGGTGCTTCTTTAGGCAAGTGGTAAACCTTTAATGAAACAGTCCGTCGAAAAAGGAATGACGATATACTCATGATGTTTTCCTTCGCTGTACGAGCGAGTCTCAATTACGCACATAGTGGAACCAACGACCTTAGGGTTGAGAGGCGCTTACACCAGAGCGAACAGCTTTCTTTCTTAAAAAATAAAGCTCATAAACGATTTGTATTTTTTTTAAAGTTGGATAGTTCATTTATCGAGGACGAGCAACCAATAACGATGCCATATAATTAGCGTATGTCAAACTGCAGGTTGTATCAAATCTTAATTCGTCTCATCCAGCCAAATCTTTCGCAGGAGCAATTGTTAACATTAATGATAACAATTTTTACATCCGTCTTGTTAAGCCAAGCGTATTTCGGCCTTTCAATCTCCATTGAAGCCTGATGAAAAGCCTCGTAATATTTTTTCGAGATTTCATAAAATTGTCAGCTATTTACTTACAATTTCCTTCAGGTATGTTTTGTTAATTATTAGAAATGTGTTGCCTGTGACTTAATTTTTTTGTCAAAAGTAAAATTTTGCTATTATTAGAAAAGGCCTAGGTAACTTACCAGTAAAGCAAATGCTTTACCGAATGACGTGTACAGAATTTTCCGGCAATTTTTATTGTTTCATCTCCTTTTTCTCAAGAATGTGACACAAAGCTATTTATACTCATTTTAATATGAATTATACTCTCTTTCTTTAAATCTAATGTATATACTTTTCAACATCGTATCTCTAATGTAATTTAGAAATGATGACGATTCATTTTATTATTTTCTTTATGTTTAGGTTATTGTATAACTTATGTAATTTTACACTCATTGCACCCACCGTAATCAATTTTATTTTTCTTTAATAGGTTGGTCTGGAAGAGATCGCTCCATAAATTAAGCACTGAAGCAATTATTTATATAACTAGTATTATCATAAAAATATATAGGAAACCCCAACATGAACAGTTAATCCATTTTTGGAACAATATAATTTAAATTATTGTTTATCTAAACCGCTAGTGTTTTCCTAGGTGAATAATCAAAATCAGTTCTGCGGTTTAAGTGTATGTGACTAATTTATACTATTTTATATAGAGAGTAATTTGTATTTAATATAATAGTTTTCAAATAACAAAAACTACTAGACCGATTACAAACATTCTTTCACCAATTAATCATCGTAACCAAGATATATCGTTTCATTTTTAAATTATATAAAATAATCCAACCGAAGAGGTTGCTAGTAATAAACGTATAACAAACATGTCTTGTTCAGTAACAGAATATTTATATTTATGATATAATATAAGAGACTTTAATCCAATTTTATTCCTTTTAGAGTAGAGAGCTTTGGGCCTTGGGGTTCAACTGTTCAACTCTTTCACGCCCTTTAATATATCCCTAAATTTCCGCAAATATTTCAAGATAAAAATCAGCCAAATCGGTCCAGCCATTCTCGAGTTTTAGTGAGACCAACGAACAGCAATTCATTTTTATATATAGATTATTATTATTATTATTACTATGTAGGAAAAGAAAATCAATCAAAATAAATTCTGACATATGAATTGAATAAAAATGATCAAGTTATATATTTAATATTAATAGAACGATATTATAATATTCCAATAGAATTTACTTGGGATGTGATAGCGAATTTTGGAATATTTTTATTAATGTGAATATGAATCTTCAGGAAGCAGTAATACTTTACTCTATTTACTCAGTAAACTACGAAGATCTGAAGATTTATTGAAAACTTCAATTTTCTAACGGCTCTACGTTTAATCTATTCACGGTGAAATTGAACTAGAGATAGGGATAACGCACATCTAAACGATGAGCTTGTAACTATCAAAGTGATTATTTTCACGTAACAAAGAAATACCATTAAAATGTTTCTTTTTATTTAGTTTTAATAACAAATAATTAATAGAAAATAAAATAAAAACACTGTTACATCCTTATAGTAGAAAAATAAAAATAAAATAATTTTCACAAAATATTAACATCTATGAAAGTTATCTTTAAGGCAAATCTTTAAAGCTTGTATTTTTATTTTTTTCTTTAATTTACACTTCGAATTTATAACGGTCTCTGTAAATACTTGAAGTCGGTAAAAATGCATAATGTTCATATCGTTTACATTCATGGTATCCACTACTTAGCAAATTAATAGGTAAAACCAACAAGATCGGAAGACAGTTTCAACATAGAATATAAATGTATAATTGTCATTTAATTACTTTGCATTACTGTATAGAAGAATTATTAATAAGCCATGTAAGAAAATAGCAATCAATGCTTTGAAACGAATAATTATTATCAATCATTATCAGCGGCGGATAGATGTATTCAGCCTCTTAGTGTATTTACCAAAGAACACGCCCATACCTCGTCCGTAGTATGCAACACTATGCGAAATTAAAATTGGCCTCAGGCCAATATAATCTCATGGAGGATGTATTTATCGCCACGAGCTGGTGCTAAGTGCATTGGATGAGGTCAGATGAATTTATCGTTGATGAACTCGAGAAAAAAGGGCTCAAAACAGCGGTTTTTCTATCAATCTTTCTTTCAATCTTTGTATTGCGCGATGTAAAATATCAACATTTAACAGTAGGTAAGGAGTTCCATGTAACAGTAGAATCAATTAATGATACGTCTTTTTATACAACAAGGGTTAAACGGGCAAGTGGCTCACCTGTTGTTAGGTGTTCCGCCTATGGACTCTCAATGCCAGGTCTCGCGAGTGCGTTGCCGGCCTTTTTAGAATTGGTACGCTCTTTTTAAAGGACCCCATTCGAAGGACCTAAGTCGAATTGGTTCAGAACTCCTCTGAATACTCTCCGTGGTAAATGCAGTAGAAGATGCCGAGATCCTACATCTCTACGAAACGCGAAAGGATCAAGCTGCTCGGAAATAGATTGGTTGTCGTCGATTCGAATCGATCTTCGTTGAATATGGTCAAGTGGAAGGAGCTGGTATTGAGCTTCCGCCCTGAAAGGAGAACAGTACTCCATGTAGGGCCGAATTATTTTAATCATTTACGTTAACATTTAGTAGCAAATAAATTAATTACCCTTCAATTGACCATGGTTCTCATCAATGACGACTTTTGTCTAATTTATGTAATCCGGGCGAATGTTTAACCCTTAGTAATATGAAACGAAGAATATTTACATTACATACATACTATGTACATTTATTTACTAGACTCTCAAAAATTATGACGTCACACACTAAATTTGTAAAGTGTCGTCGGAGAGTTCAAATTATTTTTATAGAAGGCGTCCTCTAGTTTATTAATTTAATTGGTATTTATTGATTGTGTTGAACGCGATTAGCTACGCCAATTCATACTTTTTAAGTACCTTCCCAGATATTATACTACCGTGTTATGCTTTCAAGAGACAGTTGATTAAATTTTGCAAATGTATTTTTCTAATACCAATTCTGTTCATTAAAAAATTGTCATTTATTTCGACAATTACAATCCTTCTTTAGATAGAAGTTGAACACTTAAGGATCTTCTACTACAGCCGGTATAAACAGAAGGTTCTGGTTCGTTTTCGACTATGTTTTTTCGAGTAGCTGATAAAACCGCCAAAAAAGCTCACTTATTCATCCCAGACTGGCTCAACGAATTTAACTAAATTCAAAGTTCTCTAAAATGTACTATATGGAGTCGTAAGTTCTTTGTGAACGAAGTCAACAATAACTGATTTTATGATTTTTTAGTCGTTAAACCATAGATTTGTAAGGAAATAAATACTACGCGGCAGCGCGAGCAGAATTTCCTTGTGAGAATTTAGTCAGTTAAAGATTACTGACCACCACCGTCATCCACTGACCTTTCAAAATATTTATTAGCAAAATATTACTATTGAAAGGTACAATTTTGCTGAATTGAATCATTTTATATGATGCGAAAAATTATTCGCCGAGTTCGGAGTTTTGAAAGTGTTTCTTCGGGGTTAGTTGGAATGCCAATCGTTCAAATTAAACTGAACCAATTTTCTCTTTCGACCATGTTTGAGACCGAAAAATCCATCATATATTAGACATAGAAGACTAATTAATAATATACCTAAAATATAGTGCTAAGTTTATGACACAGGAGTTATCATTTGTCATAAACGTTTTGCATTTGATATATGTCGTACGCTTAGTCCCTTCGTTGAATCTTACCCTAATGGTTACATTATACATTAAATGTTTAATCTAGATTCGAAATTATATCAAAGTTTTATTTGGAACTAACAATTTCCTGTATGAAGCTTTAAGCACATACGATCGCAATCTACAAACACTGATGTATCGCTTCAAAATCCTCGCGTTCAGTAAACAGCTTAAATGATTAGATTGGTATATAATACTGAACTACACCCTGATCTTTGACTAGAAAATATATTTTAAAATTTCTTCCTAAAATTCAGCAATAATATAGTTATTAGCAATTAACCATATACATAAAAAGTTTTTTTTTGAATACATAAAAAAATCATATGCAACACGTCACACATATATAGACATAGAAAATAAACTAAGAACATGGTATTACTTTCGTCAAACATTGGTAATTTATACAGAAATATTTTCTACACTACAATAATTATATTACTTCTCAACCGGTCTTTGTATGTAAACTACTTAAATTTCTTATGAAATTATTGTCCGCAAAACTAGCAAATTACAGAAATGTTGCAACAGTATAACAAATAGCTCTTCAAAAATTGGCACACTTTTATCCACAAAGGTAATCTACCGTGAGCTTTACAGTTGTTTAGCGTACTTCACTTACTAATAGTCTAAAAGATGGTGATATATTTTACGCGTTTTTATTTTATTAAATATTCAAATTTTTTATAGCTATATTCCAAAGGAATATTATGTAACAGAAGGCACCGCCACCGAAGGCTCGGTCCTCGGGCCTCTCCATTTTTTGACTTACGTAAACCAAATGCATAACCAAGTAGAACCCTCCACTTGTTACCAGTTCGCAGATAATACGTGTTTATTAGTTGGAGATAGGGACCCTCATAAAACTATTGCATGATGTACAGACTCGAGCGAACACAGGTTCGGCTCTGTAGATGGAGAGCAAACAACGTATACGGCTAGGTAACGCTAAGGTATTTTCTACCGCGGCTAATAAATGGACTACCCAGATATTAGATAACCTCACGCTAACCAATATAAACAGAAAATTGAAAAACTACTTTTAAATGCATTTGTTGCACACATAAACAAGACTGATATGGTTACATTTGTACAAAGACAGCTGTTTTTTTAATATAACATATGAAAAAATATATCTACGGACCACAAAGTTACGAGGGTATTTTGGACTCACCTCACTAGAGGTAATCCCATCCACTACTACGCTAGTCGCGGGAAAAACCCGATTGTAGACGACCAACGCTCGCCAAAACAGTATAAGTTAAGCTGTCCAAGCCATTGAGGCCACCAGCGATCAGATTTCAGTCCAGGTAATGTAATGTCTCTGCTATTTGGAAGATTGAGTGAGCAATAAACACTATGCATACATACGGTTGCCTGCCGCAAAAAACTAAACCTTCATATTTTTTACTAGAATAAAATTGTATTATTGTTTTAAATTTAAAAATGTGTCGTATATCCGCACGATAGCCTCGTGATTATCAAATTGTCGAAACAATTAGCACTGGCTCTTAGACCATAGGACTATAATAATTGTATTGGCAAGTCGCCAGTACACAGTTTCATCTGTAAATGGGTGCATATATAATTTTTATTTTATAGGAACGCATGTTTATAACCATTACACGAACGGTCACTGTATATAACTAATAACGCCTCGTTAATTGAACAAACACAGGGTTAAATCAGTGACCTAGTTTGTTGTTGTTTCTATAGTAATCATTGTTCGAGCAGTTTCGCAAATGAAATATTATTATAATATAACAACAAATATAAATAATTGTTGGTTCTTGAAAAAAAAATTTAACTAATAAAAATTAAAGCTTAAATCTACTAAGCTTTAATTTTTATTAGTTTTATGAACATCTTTGTTTTATTTTAATTTTTAAAAGTTGCCAACAATCTTTGATAATTAAATACTGATGGTATTATGAAAAACTGTGAGGTTACGTCAGGTTATTGGCAATCAATAATTTGAATTAAAAATGAAACATTTTTGGAGTACCAACTTCATAGACCTGAGTTTGAGGATTTCTTTCTCTTAATATTTTTATATTACTTACATTTGGACAAACAAATCCATTTTTTTTGTAAATTACCTTTCACTTATATATTATGATTAAAATATTTTATACAAGAAACGTCAAATACAATATAAATGTTGAATATTGGATATTTACTAGAACAGTTTCACAGATAATAAAAAGATTCAACATCTAGACGTCGAAATACGTATAATCAGACTTGACAGGTACAATTCATTCAATCACATCATAGGGTGTGTTTAACATGACTATGACTATGACCTAACCTTATCAAAACGATTATCATGCATAGATAATGTTTGCTTTTCAGTCAGTCATTTACCACTGAAGCATGTAGATGTGTTTGCGATACTGGTAAGTGAATCGTTTGTATTCAAATTAAATATTTATTCATTGTGTAACGTTTTTAAAGTAGGTATGTGTGTTTATTTATTGAGTTCGGGTTTAATTTGGCATACACATTTGTTCCTAAGAAAAAATCAGGGTTTTAATTATAAATAAAATAAAAATAAATATATCAATGGCGCCGCTACAACTTTTTATGTCTGGGCCTCACATTTTTGTATCTGTTTCATGATCATTATTTAATCTAATAGGCTAATCTAATCTAATGTGATCAGCCTTCTGTGCTTGACGCACGCCATCGACTTTTTGGGTCTAAGGCAAGCCAGTTTCCTCACGATGATTTCCTTCACCCTTCGACCGAATGTTAAATGCTTATGTGTTATGAATGTTAAATAGAAAGAAAGTGCATTGGCACAGCCGGGGATCGAACCTGCGACTTCAGGAATGAGAGTCGCACGCTAAAGCCGCTAGGCCAACACTGCTTGTTTTTTTTTATAAACAACTTGTTTTATATTAATAACACTAAGTATTAAATGGGTCTCCATCATCATCAACATCGGGAATCCACCATCACAATCAATTAAGTCTAACTATAACACAAGATTTTTTGTTCATAAATTAGTTTATTTAAGGTTTTTAACGATACCTCACTTTTTTGGTGTTTGTGGCCATGTATGATTTGTTAATTTTTTATAAGGGAAAAGTACTCATCGTTACATTTTAGATTATTACATGCAAAGAATTCTCTCAATAAAAATATACACGAATTTTAATAATTTTTGCGTCCTTCGTGTTTCGATTGTCGAAATTGGACTAATACCGTACTAAACGTCGTAAATTCTACAAAAATAGAGTTTAAAATTTGCAGTATATAAACGGATGAAATGGTCCGTAAGTTGACAAAATAGTGTTCATATGAACTTCAACGGTTATTTGCATAGAGTAATGAACTTTAAATTTTAAGTAAAGAAGACCTTTAAATATTTAACTGATATATCTATGATACGTAAAACTGTTAAGTATAACGAGTTACAGTTCATTCTTTGTGTGTCA